>NW_024401165.1:0-67500 GCF_905171765.1 Bufo bufo
GCCACGTTCAGCGGCAAGTGAATGTATTTCTGGCACATAGTGTCGATGCAAGATACATCTGACCACAGACACGTGGTCTAGGCAAACACCGGCAGGGAAGGTACATAACTTTTACTGCCCACTGGGTGAACCTTTTGACGGCCGTCAAGCATGCAACCCGTGGCACCCATGTGGATTTGGTGTTACCACCACGGATAGCATGCAGGTCTGCCTCTTCTTCTCCTTCTCCTACTCCATCCTCTGTCTCCTCCTCGGCTGACTCCTCCTTTTCCACTGCTACCGCCTCCTCCGCTGCACCTCCCAAGCTCCCAGAACCTATTTGACGTGCCAGGTGAGACGTTGCCATGCTGTGCTGCGGCTGTTGTGCCTGGAAGCCAAGAGGCCACACCGATCCTGTACTCCTTTTAAGCTTTGCGGTCACAGGCCGATCAGTGGCTAACCCCGCTCAATTTGACAGTTGGTAAAGTGGTGTGCGAAAACTGTGCCAATCTGCTGAGCCCGCTGAGACAGGGCAAAATGACACACATGCCATGCATGGCACATGTCCTGAACTTAGTCGTGCAGCGATTCGTTGCCAAATACTCCGGGGTCCAGGACACCTTGCGGCAGGCCAGGAAAATCTCTGGCCCTTTTAGAAGATCTTACACGGCCATGGCTCGCCTTGCTGACATTCAGCGGCGACACCACCTGCCAGTCAGACGTCTGATTTGCGACTGCCCGACGCACTGGAACTCCACAATGTATATGCTTGATAGGCTACTTCCAGCAGAAACGTGCAGTTAACGACCACCTGTACGAACTCTGCAGCAGGACAGGTTCTGGGAGCTTGTTTTTTTTTCACTGCGCCAGTGGCTGCTCATGCGCAATGCATGCAGACTTCTGCGGTCATTTGATGAGATCACCAAACTGGTCAGTCAACAGCCAGGGCGCCATCAGTGACATTGTACCTTACGCCTTCTTTCTGGAGCTTGCATTGCGTTGTGTCATTGATCAAGCCATCGTGGAGCAGGAAGATGAGGAAGTCGCAATGCTGGTTGAATTTCCACGGGGGACTACTCCATCTGAGACAAGTCAACAGGATTCTGAAGAGGAGTCAGAGGAGGATGGTGGCTGGGAGGAAGGGGAGGAGGAGGAGTAAGAATAGCATGCTTTAAACTTTTCTGGATCCCTGGTGTTGTCCATGGCTGGGGGGAGGAGACCGAGGACGACATTATTCTGGACGATGAGCAGGAGCCAGGCCACTCCACCGCTCCCAGTTTAGTGCAAATGGGGCCCTTCATGCTCCAGTATTTGAAGAGGGACCCCGTATAAAAAGCATAAAGGGCAAGTACCAGTACTGGGTGGCAATGTACTTAGACCCCCGGTACAAACACAAAATGGCGAACATGTTACCAGCATCACAGAGGACTGTCAGAATGCAGCACTTCCAGGCCTTGCTTTGAGAAATGCAGCATTCTGCAAACCCTGGCAGAGGAATTTCCACTCACAGAGAAACTGTTGGATGTACCAATCCAACAGCACATGCAGAAGAGGGTGGTTTGAAGATGTGTGGGTGACTTTGGATATGAGATCATTCTTGCAGCCAACCCATCGACAGACTACATCGGGTTAACGGCCGATGTGGACGCTCTGAGAAGCGAGAAACCCCTGGACTACTGGGTTTGCAGGCTTGACCTGTAACTAGAGCTGGCACAATTTGCCATTGAACTATTGGCTTGCCCCTCGTCGAGTGTCCTGTCCGAAAGGACGTTCAGCGCAGCAGGGGGGGATCGTAACCGATAAGCGCACTCGCCTAGCTCACGACAGTGTGGACTACCTCACATTTCTAAAAATGAATGAGGCATGGATCTCGGAGGAATTCAACACATGTGATGAGTCGACGACCAAGTTTAATTGAGTTTCCTCATGAAAGCCCACAAATATCCGCCACCACCAAGAACAAATAATGGTCCCTGTCTTAGGTAAATACAGCGGCATGAAAGGCCTTTTCTGTCTGGTGAATACTTAACTATTATCATTAGTTGTTTTTTTAAGATTCGGTTAGCCATGTTTTTAATCCAATTTTTTATTTTTAGTTCTTTTAAACATATGTATTTGACCTGTATTTCTACTGTCCTTCAGTAAAATTGATATCCATCCATCTTTTCTGTATGGTGAATGCATAATTTTTGGGGCCTGTAATACACTGGCCTGCAGTAAAATTGATATCCAATGGCCGTGCAATCTACCTCCAGCCACATACTTGTTCTTTTCTGTATGCTGAATGCATGATTTTTGGGGCCTGTAGTCCACTGGCCTGCTGTAAAATTACATACTTACTTGTTCTTTTCTGTACGCTGAATGCATAATTTTTGGGGCCTGTAGTCCACTGGCCTGCTGTAAAATTGATATCCAATGACCCTGTAATCTACCTCCAGCCACATGCTTACTTGTTCTTTTCTGTATGCTGAATGCATATTTTTGGGGCTGTAGTCACTGGCCTGCTGTAAAATTGATATCCAATGACTGTGTAATCTACCTCCGGCCACATACTTACTTTACTTTTCTGTACACTGAATGCATAATTTTTGGGGGCCTGTAGTCCACTGGCCTGCTGGAAAATTGATATCCAATGACCGTGTAATCTACCTCCAGCCACATACTTACTTGTTCTTTACTGTACACTAAATAAATAATTGTTGGGGCCTCGGAGGAATTCAACACCAGTGACGACAACATGTTATCGAAATTCAACAATTATCATTAGGGTTTTTTTCAAGAGGGGGGATTTCGTTAGCCATGTTTTTAATTCCAATTTTATATTTTTAGTTATTTTAAACATATGTATTGTGACCTGTACTTGTACTGGCCTGCAGTAAATTTGATATCCATTGACCGTGTAATATACCTCCAGCCACATAATCACTTAATTTTATCTGTCCGGTGAATGCCTATGTTTGGGGCCTGTAGTCCAGTGGCCTACAGTAAAAATTTTATCCATTGACCGCATAATGTACCTCGAGCCACATAATCAGAATTTCTTTTATGACAGGGGAATGCCTAATTTTTTAGGCCTGTACTCCCGTGGCCTAAAAGAAAAAATTTCTAGGATCCGACAGGGCAAATTTCAGAGAATTTCCCTTTAAGACGCATGAAATGTCCCCTGATTAAGATACATATTTTTTGTTGGAATTTTCATCCCCTTCTAGTATGTCACTGTCCATGTTGTGGGACTATTTGTGCACTTCTACTAAATATTTGGTGGCTGCAAATATGAGCTGAAGGTTTTTCAGGTTCGTCTGCCAATAAAGTGAATGGAGCCCCCCGTGAACTTGTGGTTCGTGAACATTTGATCGCATTCACGCGATCGCGTTCGCGAACCATCCCGGCCGATGTTCGTCCATCACTACTGGTGACCCTCATAAAAAATTTTCAGCAAGCGCCTGCTGATCTGACCATCTAAAACATTATGGGCGAGGGCCTGCTGCCGCTTTGGTGACTCTAGATACCTAGGGCTGATGGCACTTCCCCGTGATAGAGACGATCAAATCGGATGTCTGCCCTATCAACTTTCGATGATATTTTCTGCGGCAACCACGGTGACCACGGGTAAGGGAGGATCAGTGTTCGATTCCGGAGAGGGAGCCTGAACAACGGCTATGGCTACCACATCCAAGCAAATAGGTGTGCAATTACCTATTAGGTATAATTAGGTGAGGGCCTGCAGGTGATCTGACAATCTAAAACATTATATGCGAGGGCCTGCAAGGTGATCTGACCCTTTAAAAAATGATATGCGAGGGCCTGCTGCTGAGCTGACCCTCTAAAACATTATGGTTGAGGGCCTGCTGCTGAGCTGACCATTTAAAAAATTATGGGTGAGTGCCTACTGCTTAGCTGACGATTGAAAAAAATTACAGTGTTCAAAGCAGGCTGGGTCGCCTGAAAACTTCAGCTAGGAATAATGGAATATGATTCCAGTTCTATTTTGTTGGTTTTCAGAACTGAGGCCATGATTAAGAGGGAAGACCGGGGGTATTAGTATTGCGCCGCTAGAGGTGAAATTCTTGGACCAGCGCAAAACTAACCAAAGCGAAAGCATTTGCCAAGAATGTTTTCATTAATAAAAAACGAAAGTCAGAGGTTTAAAGACGATCATATACCGTTGTAGTTCCAATCATAAACGATGACGACCAGCGATCCGGCGTGTTATTCCATGACCCGCTAAGCTGCTTCCGGGAAACCAAAGTCTTTGGGTTCCGGGGGGAGGTATGGTTTAAAAGCTGACTAAGTACACTGTATGTCACAAATACATTTTTGAAACGCACACGTTACACTGCAGATGTGGCCCTGGTAAGGTCACTGTCAGAAGCGGACACCGTCTACGAAAAAACTACATTGTATGTCACAGATAAATTTTTGAAGCGCACACGTTACACTGCAGATATGGCCCTGATAAGGTCTCTGTCAGAAGCAGACTGATATTTTAGGGATGTGCACACTTTACACTGGAGATTAAAGATGTCGCGAACGGGCGAACCGCCATAGACTTCAATAAGCAGCGCGATTTTAAAACCCACAGGGACTCTTTCTGGCCACAATAGTGATGTAAAAGTTGTTTCAAGGGGACTAACACCTGGACTGTGGCATGCCGGAGGGGGATCCATGGCAAAACTCCCATGGAAAATTACGTAGGTTGACGCAGAGAGTCGGGTTTTAATCCATAAAGGGCATAAATCACCTAACATTCCTAAATTGTTTGGAATAACGTGCTTTTAAAACATCCAGTGTGTGTATATACGATCAGGTATGTTGTTGTATCGATCAGGTAGTGTAAGGGTTACGCCCGCTTCACAGTGACAGGACCAAACTCCCCGTTTAACGCACCGCAAACAGTCCATTTGCACAAACGCAAACTCCCATTTGCACAAGGTTGGATACCAAGCTAGCCATGTCCCGTTCCTTGTCCTCACTGACGTCATTGAAGGTCTCTCCTCCACCCAGCCACGTATAACACCAAGGGTCCCCGAAAGGTGTCAAACAAGCCCCCTGGGGACGCCTGCTGTGGTTGGTCTTCCACCTCCTCAAAGCCACCTTCCTCCTCTGACTCCTCTTCTTCAGACTCCTCTCTCTGCGTTGCCGCAGGTCCAGCATATCGACGACGACATGGCTGCTTCTGGTGGGTGATGGTGACCACAACTCTTCCTCTTCATGCTCATCTACGGCCTGATCCAGCACTCTTCGCAAGGCACGCTCCAGAAAAACGCATATGGGATGAGGTCGATGATGTTGCCTAGGGTTTGACTGACCAGGTTTGTCACCTCCGCAAAAGGACGCATGAGCCTACAGCCATTGTGCATGAGCGTTCAGTAACGCGGCCAAAAATACCCAGCTCCGCAGAGGCTGTCCTCCTTTTTTAACAAAAAAAAATCTGTTCTTACCAGTTTTAATCTCTGTTTTGTCCACTATCAGGGGCCGGTGAATGGATAGATTTTAGGAACCGGGAGATGGAAAAAGATGGTTGTGTTAAGTAGTACTATTCTTATCAGTTTATCCCTGTTACGTCCCCTATCAGGGGACATGTATCGAATAGATTTTAGACAACCACAAAGAATTGTCAATTGTTGACACACTCATGACATACATTTTTTTCCTCTATGCGTCAATCTTGGTGTAGTGATGACAGTGCTCGTGCGGCACGTTTAGGGAGATTGCAGGCGATGGCGGTTTTTCAAAGCCTATGGTCGTGCTGAGGTAGTTCAGTGACAGTTAAGTGACCCAGAAAACAATGATTCTGCAGTGTGGGCCCGTTGTTGGCTTAGTAGGCTTTAATGATCACCTTAGATGATCACAAAGAAAATTTATGTTTTTTCTATTGCAAAATTATCCAGCGATCACTTTTGGTCTGTTCACAATGAAGCAACGACCTTATTATCTGGGGTGTGCCAACATTGCCAACACACTCCATGGAGGTGATCGCTTCATTGTGATACGCAAGCCCCTTCACCACAACAAGGTACCGATCACGAAGGGGAATTGACACATGTATGTGCCTTTTTTTTTGTTTTGTTTTTGCAGCCACAGTGCAGCACCAGAGGCCAGAATAATTAGGCATGTACACATGCCTGAAAAATTTGGTATTGTTGCATCCGCTTGAACCCTAGTTGGTGGAAGAGAAGTCACGCAAGTCATCCGGCATGCAGAGCGTAAAATACAGCAGCGTGGGGACCATTTTTAGCCAAAGGCATCTCATCAGGCCTTTTTTAGTTAAATGCATCCCCCCACTGTCAGTCCCTTCGGTATCCACGCCTCATTCATCTTAATAAAGGTGAGGTAATCTAGACTTTTTTGACCTAGGCGACTTCTCTTGTCAGTGACAATACCCTCTGCTGCGCTGAAGGTTCTTTCTGACAGGACTCTTGAAGCGAGGCAGGCCAGAAGTTCTATTGCAAATTGGGATAGCTCAGGCCACAGGTCAAGCCTGCACACTTAGTAGTCAAGGGGTTCATCGCTCCTCAGAGTGTCGATATCTGCATGTTAGGCGAGGTAGTCTGCTACCTGTCGGTCGAGTCGTTCTCTGAGGTGGACCCCGAAGGGCTGTGGCGATGCGTAGGACTTAAAAAGCTCTGCATGTCCTCCATCAACAACAAGTCTGTAAAGCGTCCTGTCCTTGCCCGCGTGGTCGTGGTAGGAGGAGGATTACTTTCACCTCTTTCCCTGTTAGATTCCCGTTGTGCTGTGACATCACCTTATACGCTGTGTAAAGCATACTTTTTAACTTGTTTTTGGAACTGCTGCATCCTTTCCGACTAACATTTCAGCCACTTTCTGCTTATACCGGGGTCTAGTAGCGTGGCCACCCAGTACAGGTCGTTCTCCTTCAGGCCTTTTTATACGAGGGTCCCTCAACAGGCATGACAGCATGAAAGACCCCATTTGCACAAGGTTGGATGCCGAGCTACTCATGTCCCGTTCCTCGTCCTCACTGATCTCATTGAAGGTCTGTTCCCCCCCAGCCAGTACAACACCACGGGGTCCAGATAGGTGACAACGAGCACCCTGGGATGCCTGCTGTGGTTGGTCTTCCTCCTCCTCAAAGCCACATTCCTCCTCTGACTCCTCTTCCTCAGACTCCTCTTCCAGCGTTGCCGCAGGTCCAGAAAGTGATGATGATAAGGCTGTTTCTGGTGGTGATGGTGACCACAACTCTTCCTCTTCCTCTTCACGCTCATCTACAGCCTGATCCAGCACTCTTCACAGGGCACGTTTCAGGAAGAAAAACAAATGGGATGAGGTCGCTGATGATGCCTTCGGGTGCGAACTGACTAGGTTTATCACCTCCTCAAAAGACACATGAGCCTACAGGCATTGCGCATGAGCGTCCAGTAACGTGGCAAAAAAATACCCAGCTCCGCAGAGGCTTTCCTAGCACCCCGGTCATACAAATACTCGTTGACGGCTTTTTCTTGTTGGAGCAGGTGGTCAAACATTAGTAGTGTTGAATTCCAATGTGTCGGGCTGTCGCAAATCAAGCGCCTCACTGGCATGTTGTTTCGCCGCTGAATATCAGAAAAGTGCGCCATGGGCCGTGTAGGAACGCCCTGAAATGGCCACACACCTTACTGGCTTGCTTGAGACGTCCTGTAAGCCTGGGTACTTATACAAAAGCATTGTACGATCATATTCAACACATGTGCCATGCACGGCACATGTGTCATCTTGCCCAAATTCCAACAGATTGCTTCCGTTGTCCACACACCACTTTGCCGATCTCCAGTTGGTGCGGGGTCAGCCACTGATCCACCTGTGCGTTCAGGGCGGACAGGAGTGCTGGTCGGTGTGACTCTCTGCTTTCAGGCAAGTCAACCCCAAGAGGCGTGACCCTGTTATATCCGGGATGTGGAATAGCCCCTGGGAGCTGGGGGGGGGGTTGTAGTTGATGTGGAGCAAGACGCAGCAGCAGAAGAGGACTCAGCCGAGGAGGTTAGCGAAGAACATGGAGTAGGAGGAGTAGAGGAGGTGGCAGCAGGCCTGCCTGCAAGTCGTGGCGGTGTCACCAACTTCGCTGCAGAGCCACGCATTCCATGCTTGGCAGCCGTCAGCAGGTTTACCTTATGCGCAGTGTACGTGAATACCTGCCCTGACCGTGCTTTGCAGACAGGTATCAGTGGTCAGATGGACCTTGCCCCAACACTGTGTGCCAGACATGCCATGACTTCCTTTTCCACAATAAAGTACAGGTTGGGATTGCCTTTTGAGAAAAAAAAATCGGCCGGGTACCTTCCACTGCGGTGTCCCAATAGCTACAAATTTTTTGAAGGCCTCAGACTCCACCAGCTTGTATGGTAAAAGCTGGCGGGCTAAGAGTTCCAACAAGCCAGCTGTCAGACGCCGGGCAAGGGGGTGACTCTGTGACATTGGCTTCTTACGCTCAAATATTTCCTTGACAGACACCTGACTGTGGGCAGATGATCAGGAACTGCTGAAGGTGAAAGGCGGAGTGGCGGGTGGTTGAGAGAGGGCAAGGAGGACAGCAGTGGTTGACGTGGATGAAGATGCTGGACCAGGAGGAGGATGGTGGCTTTGAGTTTCTGTGCTGCTTGTACTCATCATGTGTTGATCCCATAGGCGTTTGTGATGTGAGATCATGTGCCTTCGCAAAGCAGTTGTACCTAGGTGGGTGTTGGACTTCCTACGACTCAGTTTCTTTTGGCACAGGTTGCAAATGGCATCGCTGTTATCAAAGGCAGACACACAAAAAAAAATGCCACACTGCTGAGCTTTGCAATGACGGCATTCTGGTGGTGGCAACAGCATGCGTTGATTGGCGTGCTGTCTGGCTGACCCCGGGTGCCGATACATGCTGTCTGACTGTGCCACTAGCTCCTTGCGACGACCTCCCCCTGCTTCCAACTCGTCTCCTCCTCCTCTCTGTCTCCCCATCTGAACTTTCCCCCTGTTCTTCTTCTCTTCTAGCGGGCACCCACGTGACATCCACGGACACATCGTCATCATCAACTGCTTCACTTGTATCTGACAACTCAGCAAAGGAATCAGCAGCGGGTACAACATCATCATCATCACACCGTACGTCCATGTGTGTAATGCTGCCTGACTGAGACATATCCCTGTTATCTATATCCTCTGGCAATAATGGTTGCGCATCACTCATTTCTTCCAACTGATGTGTAAATAACTCCTCTGACAGATCAAGTGAAGCAACTGTGGTGCTAGTGTTGTTGGTGGCGGCGGGCGGGCGAGTGGTAACTTGAGAGGTGCCCGAAGCTGAGCTGCAGGAGGATGGTGCGTCAAGGTTCCGAGCGGAAGCTGTAGAAGATTGGGTGTCCTGTGTAAGCCAGTCATCTATGTCCTCAGAATTTTCGAGTTCAGGGTACGTGGCCTCTGAACACTGGGCATTATTCTAGGGCCCAAAGAAAAGCACAGCACCACGACCACGACGGCCCCTGCGGGGTGGCCTACCTCTGCCTGTCATTTTTTTTTATATTAGTGGTACTATGCATGCAAGGTACTGTGCCACCCTATATGAGTGGTGGGCAGTGGGCACAGTACAGTCTGTGGGCCTGACACACACTGGCAGGCAACTGCAATTATATTACAGAGAAAAATTTAATTACTTTTTTATCTGCAAGGTGCTATGCCACCCTATATAAGTGGTGCGGCAGTGAGCACAGTACAGTCTGTGGGCCCTGACACACACTGGAAGCCAACTGCAATTATATTACAGAGAAAAAATTAAATGACTTTTTTATCTGCAAGGTTCTGTGCCACCCTATATGAGTGGTGGGCAGTGGGCACAGTACAGTCTGTGGGCCTGACACTCACTGGCAGGCAACTGCAATCATATTACAGAGAAAAAATTAAATGACTTTTTTATCTGCAAGGTACTGTGCCACCCTATATGAGTGGTGGGCAGTGGGCACAGTACAGTCTGTGAGCCTGACACTCACTGGCAGGCAACTGCAATTATATTACAGAGGAAAAATTTTATGACTTTTTTATCTGCAAGGTGCTGTGTCACCCTATATGAGTGGTGGGCAGTGGGCACAGTACAGTCTGTGGGCCTGACACTCACTGGCAGGCAAATGCAATTATATTACAGAGGAAAAATTGTATGACTTTTTTATCTGCAAGGTGCTGTGCCACCCTATATGAGTGGTGGGCAGTGGGCACAGTACAGTCTGTGGGCCTGACACACACTGGCAGGCAACTGCAATTATATTACAGAGAAAAAATTTAATGACTTTTTTAACTGGAAGGTGCTGTGCCACCCTATGTGAGTGGTGGGCAGTGGGCACAGTACAGTCTGTGGGCCTGACACTCACTGGCAGGCAACTGCAATTATATTACAGAGGAAAAATTAAATGACTTTTTTATCTGCAAGGTGATGTGCCACCCTATATGAGTGGTGGGCAGTGGGCACAGTACAGTCTGTGAGCCTGACACTCACTGGCAGGCAACTGCAATTATATTACAGAGAAAAAATGTAATTACTTTTTTATCTGCAAGGTACTGTGCCACTCGATATGAGTGGTGGGCACTGGCAGTGGGCACAGTACAGTCAGTGGGCCTGACACACACTGGCAGGCAACTGCAATTATATTACAGAGGAAATAAAAGCAACGGAGGCGGGGGCACAGCCATAGCGCAGGGCGAGCTGACTTAGGGGGAAGACAGCAGGCTAGGAGAGGGTTAAAATTGTCTGGTGGTATGTGAAGGGGTTGGTAGGAGTGAGGTGGGGAGGAGTTGGGTTTCGGCGGGAGGATATAAGATTGGGAGGAGGAGCTTAGGTTCAGTTGCAGCCTTTTCAGCGTGAATTTAGTCGACATGGCCTCCTTGGATGAGCTGTTGGCGTCGGTGCGGGCCGCAGTGCAGGTACATGGGGTGGATTTCATGCAGCAGTCTATTCAGGCTGCCCTGCACCCTCCCGCCCCTCTGGTTGCAGTAGCTCACGCTGTCAGGGCCAGGAGATCTGTCCCCCCCGAGCGCTTGAGCCCAGAAGCTACCCCCCAGGTCCGCCAACGCATTAGAAGCCCCGCCAGGGACCCTCCGCTGCGGTCTGAGGTGTCCGTCGGACCCCCAGGCGCAGCGGGAGGAATTCGGTATCGCGTGGCGGGCCAGCGGGAGAGGGTCAGGCTTCTCCTAGACCCGTCTCCCTTTCCGCAAGGGGGAGGGACCGTTCCCAGGCGGCGACGTCCCCGCGAGATGTACCGCGCCGGGGTCGAGCCAGGAGGACCTCACCTGTGGGTGGAAGAAGTGTTGCGGCCGGGCGGTCCAGAGGCCTGGGCCTACCTGATGTGGAAGAGCTGGTGTCTCCGGCGCTGCTGCGGAGGGATTCGGGCCGGCAGCTGCAGTGTGAAGAGGAGGTGAGCGCAGCGGCAAGCTTGGACGTGGGTGCGTCGCGACCCCTTGTGGTGGGTCGGCGACATTGCAGCCGGACAAGCGGCAGGGATAATGCTGGGGCCCTACACCCTGAACGGCGGCATGGTTTGGCGGCTTGTGGCCGGATGGCTACAGAGTCCTTAACAATGGAAGCAGGAGGGATGCTAGAAATGCGGCCAGAGGATGAGACCCGCCCGGCTGGGGTTCGGACTGTTACCCTCCCCTCACTTCGGCGCCTTGAGGGGGAGGCTTTGCGTTTGGAGGAAGGAGAATTGGAGCCTGGAGAGGATGTCGCGGCAGGCGGAATGGACGACGCGATTATAGAAGAGGCCGTGCCATGTGGAGCGAGCTCGCCGGTGCGGACATCTGTGAGTGAAGCGGCGGCTGCCGGAGGATCTGTCCGGGGACGGCCAGGTGAGATGCCGACGTGTCAGATGCCAGTTGGGGGTCCTGTTCAGTTTAGTGTGGGGGGTTCTGATGTTTTGGCCCGGGAGGTTTTGTCGGGGATGTTGTCATTGTTGTCGCGGTTGGGGTCAGGGGCGCCTTCATCTCCGGTGTCGGTCTGGACGCCTGTGCAGGCAGTGGGGACTTTAGAGCAAGGGACGGTGCAAGGTACGGTTGGTGTGGGGGATAGCGTGATTGCAGGTGGTGTGCAGGCCTCAGGGGCTGGTGCTGGGGTTAGAGGTGATGTGGGGGATAGCGTTTGGTTGGCGGACGCAGCGAAAGGTGAAATTTATGTGTGCTTTGAAGGGCCACTGGGGTCTCATTTGAAGCAGGAAATCAGGAGAAGATATGGAGGGATGAATATGTCGAAATATTTTCGTTGCTTCCTTTGGAAAAATTTAATTTGGACCGGGGGAAGCCGGATGAAAGTAAAAAAGAGGAGGAGGAAAGGAGGCGGTACAGGTTGATCCCACGTACTTTTCAGAATTGGCTTCAGGCCTTTGCGATTTTGGCCAGTGTGGTTGGGGAAAAATCTGCACTGTTCTGCTATATGGATGCGATAGGGGAGGCTCATCGGACTTATGGGGGTGTGGTGTGGCTTAGGTATGATGAGCAGTTCCGGCAGCGGAAGGCAGTCAGGCCTAGCATACGGTGGGATCATAAGGACATTGGTCTCTGGATGCGATTGATGGCGGTGCCTAGGAGTGGCCCTCAGCCCTTTCGGGGATCGGCCGGGGGTCCCTCGGCTTCTGAATCACAGGGAGGAGGTAGAAAAGGCTGTTGTTGGCAGTATAATGAGGGACATTGTAGGTTCTTGTCAGATTGCCGGTACAAGCACGAGTGTTCCGGTTGCGGTGGCTCCCATAGTTTGTCGCGTTGCTTCAAGCGAGGGAGGGGTAAGGGACCCGAGGCTGTGCAGAAGAGGGGTGACTCCGGTGAGGGTGGGAGAGATGGAGCCCTATTTAAAGAGTTATCCAAATAGAGAGGTTGGGCAGTTTTTGTTGTGGAGTTTACTAAGGGTTTCGTGAACCTGTGTAGTTCAGTTGCGCCGTGTTTGTCGGCGCGGAATTTGTCCTCTGTGCTGCGTCATTCGGATGTGGTGAGGGATAAGATTGAGAAGGAGGTTGCTGCTGGCAGGGTGGTAGGCCCCTTTAGTGAGCGTCCCTTGCCGGACTTGTGGGTGTCCCCGTTGGGTTTGGTGCCTAAGAAGGAACCCAATAAGTTTAGGCTGCTTCATCATTTGTCCTATCCGCAAGGGGGGTCTGTGAATGATGGGATAGCGGACGAGTTGATGATACCGTCACAACTGGTGGCAAGCAGCGGGATTTTCCCTTCTTTTTTCCTGCACAGAGGATTCAAGGAAGGCTAGTACACTAGTATGGTGCATGGAGGGCAACGCTGGCACTCGTGCAGCGACCCTGGCTTTGAAAGAGCTCAAGGGACAGAGCTAGCTACCGGGCAGCGTTCCTATCCACAGCAACATGGAAGAGGAGGTACAGCGGCAGCGCAGAGAGAGTCTTCCCAGTGAGGAACAGAGGCTCCAGGTACTCGGGGCCCTGCGGTCACCCTTCCTAGGAGAGCAACCCTTGGCTGAGTGGGTGACAGAACTGTGGACCCTGAGTTGGAGGGAGTTGTGGCTGGACAAAGCGTACCGGGCACTAAAGTGGTATGCCACCCAGCGCAACCCATGGATGACTAACCACTATCTGCCGGAGGGAGAGGATTATAATGGTCCGGGCTTACTGTGGGAAGCCTTTGATGAGAGCGATGACTTTGGATGCCCCACAGAATGTCGGTTCTGGGACATCCACAACATCAGGGAAACCGAGCTGGACCTTCCCCGAGCGGACGACCTGGGGCCAGACCTGATTCATCTAGTCACCATGGAGTGGGAGCTGGAGCAGAGCTACCGTCAACTCTTCAACCTAGCTCAACCACCATCCCTCAGCCCAGAGGATTGCCTGGAAATTATACCCTCTTTTGCCCAACCAACCTCAGAGGTGAGCAACCTCATAGACTTGTCCTGGGAGGACCCACAGATGGCAGGTGGAGATGGGACCGAGGTCTCTCTACCGGCCCTACAAGGATGCTGGGCCGCCTGCCCAGATCTCCGGCGGCAGTGCATATCACAGGGAGAGGAGACAACCGGTCTCTCTCCCCAGTGGCAACCTGAGTTCCAGGGGGAGAAGATGCTGGGTCCCTCTGCCCTACAGCAACCAGAGTCCTGGGGAGGAGAGGCAACCGGCCTCACCTTCCACCAGCAGCCGGAGATACGGGGAAAAGGGGAACACAAACCCCTCTACACGGGCGCAGATGAGACCGCGGGCTCTGTGCCAGTCCTACAGGGATGCTGGACGGTCGGTCCAGATCCCCAGCCATCTCCGCAGGGATACCAGGATGAGGAGGTAAGCGAGCCCTCCCCTTCCCAGTTACTTCCCAACCGAGTTCTGGGGGCAGGGGATGAGCCTGCGATGCCCACTGATCCCTCCAGCCGAGTTCTGTTGGCAGGGGATGAGCCTGCGATACCCACTGATCCCTTCCCAGCGGAAGAGCTGGCATCCGGGCAGAGCGCCGCTAGCCTCTGCTCCACCGACCCCCTTGTTACAGGACTGGATTTCACCCCCCTCGCCCCAGCAGAAGAGCTGGCATCAGGGCAGAGCGCCGCTAGCCTCTGCTCCACCGACCCCCTTGTTACAGGGCTGGCTTGCACTCCCCTCGCCCCAGCAGAAGTGCTGGCATCAGTGCAGAACACCGCTGGCCGCTGTTCCCCAAGTAGCCCCAGCCGTTTGCCTAGCTGCACCAGGGAGACTGAGGATGCGGAACTGTTTCACCACAACCTGGGACCGTCAGACCAGTACTGTCCCTGGTGGGTGAGCTACCCTGTTAACTATTTACCGTGGGTGGGCAACTCTGCTAATGTTTCTTTGTGGGTGGGCTTCCCGACTAATCTAGGTACTGACCGACAGGAGGTCAGATACCTGTTTAGTCTTAACCCCAAAGGGAAGATATGTGACAAACTCCCCTCTTTTGAGGTTGCCACGAGTGCTTGGAGAGGACTACTTGCCAGCCTCTTACCATGCGATTATGGTCCCATGTTGAATGCACCGGTTTTGTGCAGAAAAGCCATGAGTACAGCCAGGCCAAAGAGACTTGTACTAACTTTTGAATTCCTGGTCTAATTCGTGCCATTTTGGGATGTGTTAAATCTCTATGTGTATTGTAAAGGGTGGGACATTGTATGTTTGAGTAAGTGATGTCTGTTCCATTGTCTCTCTGTGTGTATTGGCGATTGTCCTCTGTCCTGGAGACAACCGAGTTGTAATTCGATTGTCTCTCAGGACAGAGGGCAATGTGTATTCTTCTGCCTGTGTTGATTATGTTAACCATGGTGTCTATGTGGGTTGTAACCTTTGTGTTATGGGTTAATGTATGTTTGTTGTGGGTGTCTCCCTTGCATGGGAGCAGGGGATAAAAGCAATTGTATTTTTTCAATGTGAGGCCTTCCAGTAAAGTATTTCTAGCATTCAGCTTGGGCTAATGTATAGACTTATTTGGCGATACCGGCGATACCAGCGATACTAGCGATAATAGCGATTTATTGCTCTGTGGATTATTTGGCTGTGCTATTTCAAGGGGAGAAGGGAATACTAGATGGTGACACGGATGATACCGTCACAGTTCTACTTTACACCAGTTCAATAAATTACTCCAAATGTCCCTATTGTGTCTACAGCAGTTATAATAACCCCTAGAGTGCCCCCAGTAATAACACCCTATATTGTGCTCTAGGTAAAAATCCCTGTATAGTGTTCCCAAAAATAATAGAATTGCCCCTACAGTGCCTCCCCAATAGCAATGCCCCATATAGTAATTTTCCCCACACTGCCCCATATAGTAATTTTTCCCCACGTAGTTATTTCCCCACACAGCCCCCATATAGTAATTTTCGCCACACTGCCCCATATAGTTATTTCCCCCACACTGCCCCATATAGTAATTAACCCCCACATAGTAATTTCCCCCACACTGCCCCCACACAGTAGTTTCCCCTACACTGCCCCACATAGTAATTTCCACCACACTGCCCCACTTAGTAGTTTGCCCCCACATAGTAGTCCCTCCCATAATAATTTGGCCCCACACAGCTCCCACATAGTGATCCCCCATAATAATTTTCACCAACATAGTAATTCGCCCCCATACATAAGCCCCAATATAGTCATTTCCCACCCGATGTACTCAATGTCTATTCACTAATATGTCCTGCTGTGTTTCCCCCACCCCATGTCCCCCAAAGTAAGCACATAAAATAAAAAAATATAAAAAATGAAAAAAAAATATGAAAAGTTTACCAGCCTATCGTTTCCAGGCTCTGTTTTTTTGGACATTTTTTTTATATTGGCACCACATTTGCTATGCGCCAATCCTGTGGAACACTCCCTCTAAATATAGAGTCCTTAAATATGAGAAATAAAGGTGATTTGGCTATTTTCATCTTTTTAAGACGCTGCTGTACTTCTTTCTGGGTCAGACAGAGCACTTTTAATGGGGAATTTACTTTGACATTCTGCATTTCATCTGACAGTTTATTTTCCTCAGTGAATACAGTGGAGAAAATTGTTTTATAGCTTTGCTTTCTCCTCATCACTGTCTGCAATTCCTGCTGTTATACTTTTTACCATTTATATAATTGAAGAACATTTTACGGTTAGTTTTATTCTCTTTGGCAATGAATCTCTCGGTCTCTAGTTTGGCTGCTTTTATTTGTTTTTTACATATTCTATTTTTTTCCTTATAGTTTTTCAAAGCTTCCTCGCTACCCTCCTGTTTTAGTAATTTAAATGCTTTCTTTTTGTCATTTATTGCTTTCTTTACAGTTCTATTTATCCACATTGTTTTTTTTTTCTTGTCACCTACCCTTTTATTCCCATAAGGTATGTACCTCTCACAATTAGAGTTTAGGATACCTTTAAAAATATCCTATTTTGTGGCTGTATTTCTATTTTTAAGGACTTTTTCTCAGTTAGCTAGGCCAATGGCTTCTCTTAATAGGCAAAATTTTGCTGTTTTGAAGTTTGGTATTTTTGTTCCTCCCTGAAGAAACACTCTTTTGAATGACAATTGGAAGGTTATTATTTTATGGTCACTATTTCCCAGGTGCCCCCAACCTGCACATCTGTTGTTCTGTCAGGTCTATTGGTTAGTACTAAGTCCAGTATGGCCGTCCATCTAGTCGGGTCCTGAGTTAGGAAAGGTAACTGTCTTTGGTTATTGCCAAGAACCTGTTTCCCTTATGAGATGTACAGGTTTCAGTTTCTCAGTCTATATCTGGGTAGTTGAAGTCCCCCATAATAATGACTTCATGATTTGCTGCCTCATCTACATCGTTTAGAGTTAGATTTTCTGTGGACTCTGGTATATTAGGTGGCTTATTATAAACTCCTATTAGTATTTTATTATTGTTTTTGGCTCCATGTATTTCTACCCACAGTGACTCCACATTTTCATGTCCATAAAGGGGGTATAAACCTAAATAAATACTGAATTGGTAGCTGTAAGTAAGAAATCTGTCACAGAAGCCAACTACCTAAAATATAACTTTTAATCAAAATCGGCTAAAATGAACACATTATCCCTCACTTGGGGACTGATAGACAAACAGAAGACATACACAGACAAAATAGAGCCATTACAAGGACCAGGTCAGGGAGGGCCAATGTGGTGATATGGCAGGGCCAGACACAGATGGGTCACTAAATGTATCCCTGTGATGTCCCTGTGTTTTTCTTAGCCCGGAGATGAACCCTGATGGTGGGAACACTCCGTCCCCGTACCTAACCTAATTGTCCTTGAAAAGCCCTAATCTCAAAAAAAGACCCATATGGATGTCCGGGTCCTGAGATATCTACTATACAAACAAATATAGTGTCCTATCAGACAATCCAGGAAGATATCTGGATATTTAGAGACAGAGTCACAACTTATACAGATAGCTACAAAATGGCGCTCTGAAACCGGGTCTCGACGCGTTTCCCCTCAAGAATATGGTTCATCAGGAGACCAATGACATTGTGATAAATTATGATAAACACACAGTGTATAGATGAATAAGTTGCCTTAACGATAAAACGACAACAATGGTTTTTCAATCAAATGACCGCATCAGGAATTGATCCATACTCACGGTCAGACCAACAAAAACAAAGAAAAACCAAAATAACTGGAGCACCGCCATGTGGCACCGCACTGTCTTAATTAAAGCAAAAAGGCTAACATCACAAAGAAGGACCATTAATAGTGATAGAGTACTTATCCCTTCTAGTAGATTTTCAGCAGGCAGTAGACAGCAGCATGGGGTGCTCCAGGGGGCAAAAAAGATGTGGCTCCCTGATGTGGAGCCACATCTTTTTTGCCCCCTGGAGCACCCCATGCTGCTGTCTACTGCCTGCTGAAAATCTACTAGAAGGGATAAGTACTCTATCACTATTAATGGTCCTTCTTTGTGATGTTAGCCTTTTTGCTTTAATTCAGACAGTGCGGTGCCACATGGCGGTGCTCCAGTTATTTTGGTTTTTCTTTGTTTTTGTTGGTCTGACCGTGAGTATGGATCAATTCCTGATGCGGTCATTTGATTGAAAAACCATTGTTGTCGTTTTTTCATTAAGGCAACTTATTCATCTATACACTGTGTGTTTATCATAATTTATCACAATGTCATTGGTCTCCTGATGAACCATATTCTTGAGGGGAAACGCGCCGAGACCCGGTTTCAGAGCGCCATTTTTGTAGCTATCTGTATAAGTTGTGACTCTGTCTCTAAATATCCAGATATCTTCCTTTATTGTCTGATAGGACACTATATTTGTTTGTATAGTAGATATCTCAGGACCCGGACATCCATATGGGTCTTTTTTTGAGATTAGGGCTTTTCAAGGACAATTAGGTTAGGTACGGGGACGGAGTGTTCCCACCATCAGGGTTCATCTCCGGGCTAAGAAAAACACAGGGACATCACAGGGATACATTTAGTGACCCATCTGTGTCTGGCCCTGCCATATCACCACATTGGCCCCTCCCTGACCTGGTCCTTGTAATGGCTCTATTTTGTCTGTGTATGTCTTCTGTTTGTCTATCAGTCCGCAAGTGAGGGATAATGTGTTCATTTTAGCCGATTTTGATTAAAAGTTATATTTTAGGTACGGTAGTTGGCTTCTGTGACAGACATTTTCATGTCCCTCACTTATATCTTCTCGAAGTATAGGCTTTAAACAGGACATTAAATAAAGGCAAACCACTCTCTGGTTTTGACGATTATTTCTAAACAGACTGTAACCCGGTATGTTAACCGCCCAGTCATAGCTATCATCCAGCCATATCTCAGTTATTCCCACTATGTCATAGTCCTCCTCACACATCCCTAATTCCAGTTCCCCAGTTTTATTAGTCAGGCTTCTGGCATTAGCATACATACGGTAAAATTGAGAGGTTTATGTATATTTTTTATCCTACACCTTTCCTTATGAACTGTTCTAGTCGCTCCTTCCATTCCTCCCCCAGTTCCATTACCTTGCCCTAGGTCTCTATCTGCACTATATTCCCCTCCTATAATGTAATTACCCTCCCCCCAGTCCCTAGTTTACACACTCCTTCAACCTTCTAGTCATCTTCTTTTCCAAAACAGATGCACCTTCCTCACTGAGGTGCAGCCCATCCCTACAATAGAACCTGTAGCCGACAGAGAAGTCAGCCTAGTTCTCCTGGAATCGAAACCCCTCCTTTCTACACCAGTTCTTGACCCATTTGTTAACCTCCCTATTCTCCCGCTGCCTTTCTTGAGTGGCTTGTGGTACAGGTAGCATTTTGGAAAACACTAGCTTTGAGGTCCTTGCCCTAAGCTTGTTACCTAAATCCCTAAAATCATTACTTGCCAAGGTCGTAGAAGATGTTTGACTAACTTAATCCCTTTGCTACCTCCAATATCTGGTACAATCATTATATTGATGATCTACTCATAAAAAAA
This sequence comes from Bufo bufo, assembly GCF_905171765.1. Classification (NCBI taxonomy): domain Eukaryota; kingdom Metazoa; phylum Chordata; class Amphibia; order Anura; family Bufonidae; genus Bufo; species Bufo bufo. The sequence goes on from NW_024401165.1 coordinate 19,844, forward strand.
GGTATGATGGGACCGTGCCAGATGTGGAAGTCCATTTCAATTCTATCCCATGTACGCCCATCTTGTCTCCAGAGGTGGGATTCAAATTTTTAACCACAGATTCCCTACTCAACAGCGGACACGCTGCGTCACGACACATGTTTACATATACATACAACATATATATGCAACACATATACACATAAATACACCATATACATGGTACACATACATAAATACACTATATATACACTACACATATACCACCCAACTAAGGAGCTAAACTATCAGTGATGCGCAAAGCAATGGAAGTGAACATCTCCAGCTGCACTGCCGCCTCCAGAGCACTGGATCGGGACTCAGCCGGTAATGCGGTTTTCCGATCCAGTTGTAATTTTAACAACCGGATCTGGAGAACTGGAGGGTACATGCCTGGCTGTCACACTAAAGAGTTAATTAAAAACATTCCTGTAGGTGAATTTATAGGGGCCAGGTGTAATTGTTCGACTGACATTGCATATGAAAAAGAATCTAACAATATTTTTCTGAAGTTAAAGGAGTTGTCTCACTTCAGAAAATAGCATTTATCATGTGGACTAAGTTAATACAAGGCACTTCCTAATGTATTGTGTTTGTCCATATTGCCTCTTTTTTTTCATCACATTATACAATGCTCATAGCCATGGTTACAACCACTCTGCAATCCAGCAGCAGTGGCTGTGCTTGTACACTGGAATAAAAAGCACTATGAGTACTCCGGCCATCCCGGCCACCACAGAGGCCAATACAGTTTCTTATATTTTATCAGACCACGTTTTATTAATTAGTAATCAATGTAGAAATCACGGTAAGGGTGGCCGAACACATTCAATAGCTATCAACTGAACCTTTGAGGATAGGGCCTCTGCCTTGGTAAGATAAGTACTAAAGATATTAACCTTTCTTTTCAGGGAAAGTGCTTGTACATTGTATTCTGGGGAAAAGCCGCTCTGCCACATTGGTCCTGGCCTACCTTATGATCTATCAAGGCTATTCCCTAGTAGATGCCATCCGTCATGTCTCTGAGCATCGTTGTATTGCTCCGAACCGAGGATTCCTGAAGCAATTGCAACAGCTCGAGATGGAATTGCACCATTCATTTTGGAGGTGCTCTATGCTTTAATATGAAATACCGTGGCAAAAAGCAAAACAGAAGTCTACAATTATTCTAGTTAATGTGTATTTAGGACACAATGATTTATAAAAAGCTGTAACAAAATCTGATTCAAGCTTCTTACATGTGTGGACTATTTTTTTCTTTTAAATTAAGCAAAATGTTAAATTTATTTGAATTTTTGCATAATAGAATGTCTCCTCCATATATTTGTCCAATATTCAGTCAGCTCTCATAAGAAGTCCTACTGTAGAGTGGTACATTTGTCAATTTGTCAATTTCACAGAATGTCCAACAAAAATATTTACTATATGAATATACTAAATAAAATATTATGAATACATTTGGCTTTGGAAATACAATATTTCTTATAGATTAAAAAATAAAACAATTTCAGATAGGTTCACATTTTGGCTGCAGAAACAACCCCATTAAGGCCTCATGCACACGACCGTATTTTTTTGCGGTCCGCAAAACGGGGTTCCGTTTTTCCGTGATCCGTGACCGTTTTTTCATCCGTGGGTCTTCCTTGATTTTTGGAGGATCCACGGACATGAAAAAAAAGTCGTTTTAGTGTCCGCCTGGCCGTGCGGAGCCAAACGGATCCGTCCTGAATTACAATGCAAGTCAATGGGGACGGATCCGTTTGACGTTGACACAATATGGTGCAATTTCAAACGGATCCGTCCCCCATTGACTTTCAATGTAAAGTCAGGAGTTAATATACCATCGGATCGGAGTTTTCTCCAATCCGATGGTATATTTTAACTTGAAGCGTCCCCATCACCATGGGAACGCCTCTATGTTAGAATATACCGTCGGATTTGAGTTACATCGTGAAACTCAAATCCGAAAGTATATTCTAACACAGAGGCGTTCCCATGGTGATGGGGACGCTTCAGGTTAGAATATACTGAAAGAACTGTGTACATGACTGCCCCCTGCTGCCTGGAAGATGCTGCCAGGCAGCAGGGGGCAGCCCCCCCCTGTAGTTAACACATTGGTGGCCAGTGTGGCTGCCCCCCCCCTCCCTCCCCTGTAGTTAACTCATTGGTGGCCAGTGCGGCCGCCCCCCCTCCTCCCCTGTAGTTAACTCATTGGTGGCCAGTGCGGCCGGCCCCCCTCCCTCCCCTGTAGTTAACTCGTTGGTGGCCAGTGGGCCCCCCCCCCCCCCCCCCCCCCCTCCTAATTAAAATCCCCCCCTATCATTGGTGGCAGCGGAGTGTACCGATCGGAGTCCCAGTTTAATCGCTGGGGCTCCGATCGGTAACCATGGCAACCAGGACGCTACTGCAGTCCCGGTTGCCATGGTTACTTAGCAATTTGTAGAACCATTATACTTACCTGCGAGCTGCGATGTCTGCGTCCGGTCGGGAGCTCCTCCTACTGGTAAGTGACAGGTCCGGCCGGGAGCTCCTCCTACTGGTAAGTGACATGACCTGTCACTTACCAGTAGGAGGAGCTCTCGGCCGGACCTGTCACTTACCAGTAGGAGGAGCTCCCGACCGGACGCAGACATCGCAGCTCGCAGGTAAGTATAATGGTTCTACAAATTGCTAAGTAACCATGGCAACCGGGACTGCAGTAGCGTCCTGGTTGCCATGGTTACCGATCGGAGCCCCAGCGATTAAACTGGGACTCCGATCGGTACACTCCGCTGCCACCAATGATAGGGGGGAGATTTTAATTAGGAGGGGGAGGGAGGGGAGAAGGCCCACTGGCCACCAACGAGTTAACTACAGGGGAGGGAGGGGGGGGCGGCCACACTGGCCACCAATGTGTTAACTACAGGGGGGGGGCTGCCCCCTGCTGCCTGGCAGCACCTTCCAGGCAGCAGGGGGCAGTCATGTACACACTTCTGTTAGTATATTCTAACCTGAAGCGTCCCCATCACCATGGGAACGCCTCTGTGTTAGAATATGCTGTCGGTTCTGAGTTTTCACGAAGTGAAAACTCAGCTATGAAAAAGCTTTTATGCAGACGGATCTTCGGATCCGTCTGTATAAAAACTAACCTACGGCCACTGATCACGGACACGGATGCCAATCTTGTGTGCATCCGTGTTCTTTCACGGACCCATTGACTTGAATGGGTCCGTGAACCGTTGGCCGTGAAAAAAATAGGACAGGTCATATTTTTTTCACGGCCAGGAAACACGGATCACGGATGCGGCTGCAAAACGGTGCATTTTCTGATTTTTCCACGGACCCATTGAAAGTCAATGGGTCCACGAAAAAAAACTGAAAACGGCACAACGGCCACGGGTGCACACAACGGTCGTGTGCATGAGGCCTAAGAGTTATGAAAAAACTAATCTTCTGAATTACATGATAAAGTTGGAGGAACTGAGCTCTGTGATATACAGACTAGATTTATATAATTTGGACTAGGATTTCTGAGCAAAAGCATAGTAAATCCTAACAGAACTCCTAAGAGTACAACCACATGGCATTGTCGACGCGTGACTGTGACACAGCCATGCTGCGTTCGAGTACCGTGCAGCCGAATGTGTCGCAGTGGGCTCTAAAGTTGGTCGGTACTTTAAATGCCCATGTGGGATTTTCAATACTATTCACAATAAAGACTCAGGGCGGCCGTTCAGTACTATAAGGCAGCACTGCACTGTCACAAACGCCACATGACCACATTGTGTGTTTGTACTAGGGTTGGGCGATCTAAAAAATTTTCCCACAATAACGATATTAAGAAATTTATTGCGATAACGATATATATCGCGATAAATACCCATTTAGCAGAAAAAAAACACTTGGGGCCAAAAGGAGACGTTACACTGTATGGGGCAGCCACAAGGAGACGTTACACTGTATGGGGCAGCCACATGGAGACGTTACACTGTGTGGGGCAGCCACATGGAGACGTTACACTGTATGGGGCAACCTCAAGGAGACGTTGCACTGTATGGGGCAGCCGCAAGGAGACGTTGCACTGTATGGGGCAGCCACAAGGAGACGTTGCACTGTATGGGGCAGCCACAAGGAGACGTTTTAATGTATGGGGCGGTGGGTCACAAGAATACTTATACTGTATGGGGCGGTGGGCCAGAAGAAGTCATTATACTGTATGGGGCACTGGGGCAGTCACAAGGAGATGTTTTACTGTATGGGGCGGTGGGCCAGAAGAAGACATTATACTGTATGGGGCGGTGGGCCACAAGGAGACGTTATACTGTATGGGGCGGTGAGCCACAAGGAGACGTTATACTGTATGGGTCGGTGTGTGGTAGTGTCTCTCCTCCCTGACAGCAGCGCTGTCCAATCACAGCGCAGAGCTCAGAGCCAGGGAGGTTTTTTTTCTCCCTGGCTCTGAGCTCTGCGCTGTGATTGGACAGCGCTGCTGTCAGGGAGAAGGAGAGACACTGGCGTCTCCTCCTACTTGCACCGAATGTTGAGAAATTACCGGGGGCCCCAACGCACGAACGGAGCGGCACCCAGGAATAATAGTAAGTGCACTTAGATCCATGGGCGCCGCTCTATGCAGCCTGCTACTAAGTTCATATTCTTTGGACCCATCAAAGGTCCTCTTTAATGTTTGTACAAAGTCTTGGTAAAGTTGCCATCACAGGTTTAAATAAAGTGAAGAAAAAAAAAAAAAAGCCTGCTTGTCCCTGCAGCCAGGTTCAGCCCTTCGCGTGCTAGTAGTAATGCAGGAGGCAGAGGCCAGTGACCGGAGAACATAAGCAGGTGGAATCGGACATTTTAGAAGTAGGTCAGCACACATGCGACCACTCCTATGACATCATTAAATACTGCGTTTTTTTGGAAACGGTGATATCGCCGTGTTTTAATATCACGGTATATCGTGGATACCGGTATATCGCTCAACCCTAGTTTGTACCTGAAGAAAAGGGGAGAGTCTTCTTTAATTCCTCCTACCCAGGGTCCCTGAATATGAGAGAAGGCTGATAATCAGCTGTATGATCAGAGTTAGACCTAGTTCACACAGGGCCGATTCTAGCTCTTCTGCTGCCTAAGGCAAAAATTTTAATGGCGCCCCCTCTCATTAAAAATAATATGAAAGCCAAGTAGACACCGGACTCCGAGACTGTCCTGCCAGATCTGGGGCCGTAGAAGTACAGATAATGATGTTGATATCACCTGCAGTCCTACGTAACACCACAAGTAACACAGTGATAAATCTCTGAGTACAGATACTATAGTAAATGTTAACTGCAGTCCTATGTAACAGCACAGATAACACAGTGATTGCTATATGAGTACAGTAGTGTTACCTGAAGTCCTATGTAAAACCACAGATAACACTAGTGCTGTTAATGTGGTAGTGTTATCTGCAGTCCCATGTAAAACCACAGATAACACTAGTTCAGATCATGTGGTAGTGTTACCTACTTCCTTAGGGTGCCTCTTCCATGTGACTCCATTCTTGTGTTCCTTCTTCTTACCCTGCACAGAACGTCCTGATGCAACTGCGTCAAGACATAGGAACACGTAGGGACAGTTTCATAAAGTGACAGACACACACAGGGACAGACACACACACACAGAGGGACAGATACACAGAGAAACAGACACATCTGTGCCCCTTCACAGTGGTAATACCCTTTTTGTGCCCCTTTCACAGTTGTAATGCACTCTGTGGCCCCTTCACAGTAGTAATGCCCATTGTGCCCCCTTCACAGTATTAATGCCCACTCTATGCCCCCATAATAGTTATGCCCTCTCACAGTAGTTATGCCCTCTTTGGATCCCCTTTACATTAGTAATGCCCAGTGTGCCCTCTTCATAGTAATAATGCCCATTGTGCCCCCTTCATAGTAATAATGCCTATTGTGCCCCCTTCACAGTAGTAAAGCCCTCTGTGCCCCCTTTACAGTAGTAATGCCCTCTGTGCACTTTTATAGTAATAATGCCCTCTGTGCTCCTTTATAGTAGTAATGGCTTCTGTGCCCCCTTTATAGTAGTAATGCCCTCTGTGCCCCTTTATAGTAGCGATGCCCTCTGTGCCCCTTTATAGTAGTCATGCCCTCTGTGTGCTTTTATAGTAGTAATGCCCTCTAGGCCCCTTTATAGTAGTAATGCCCTCTATGCCCCCTTTATATAAAGCAATACCCTCTGTGCCCCATTATAGTAGCAATGCCCTCTGTGCCCCTTTATAGTAACAATGCCCTCTGTGGCCCCTTTATAGTAGAAAAGCCCTCTGGGGACCCTTTATAGTAGCAATGGCCTCTGTGCCCATTTATGGTAGTAATGCCCTCTGTGCCCTCTTTGTAGTAGTAATGCCCTCTGTGCCCTCTTTATAGTAGTAATGCCCTCTATGACCCCTTTGTAGTAGTAATGCCCTCTGTGCCCCCTTTATAATAGTAATGCCCTCTGTGCCCCCTTTATAGTAGTAATGCCCTCTATGGCCCCTTTGTAGTAGTAATGCCCTCTGTGCCCCCTTTATAGTAGTAATGCCCTCTGTGCCCCCTTTGTAGTAGTTCTGACTTCTGTGCCCCTTTTATAGTAGTAATGCCCTCTGTGGCCCCTTTATGCTAGTAATGTCCTCTGTGCCCCCTTTGTAGTAGTAATGTCCTCTGTGCCCCCTTTGTAGTAGTAATGACCTATGTGTCCCCTTTATAGTAGTAATGCCTTCTGTGGCCCCTTTGTAGTAGTAATGCCCTCTGTGCCCGCTTTATAGTAGTAATGCCCTCTGTGGCCCATTTATGGTAGTAATACCCTCTGTGCCCCCTTGGTAGTAGTTCTGACCTCTATGCCCCTTTTATAGTAGTAATGCCCTCTGTGGCACCTTTGTAGTAGTAATGCCCTTTGTGCCCTCCTTATGGTAGTAATGCCCACTGTGCCCACTTTGTAGTAGTAATGCCCTCTCCTCTTTGCTCCCTTTGTAGTAGTAATGCTCTCCCTGTGTTAAAAAAAAAAACACAGTACCTTCTCACCTTGTCCCATTCCTGAAGCTCACAGTCCTCTCTCCCCTGTAGACACAGATCGCTCTGCAGCACTGTGTTGAAGGAGCTTAGGCAGATTTCCGGGCTTCAGGCTCCTCCCACACAGGCCGGCAGCGCGATCTGTGCCTGCAGGCTTAATGGTGAAGAAGGGAGAAGTCTCCCTGCTTCACCATTCTGTGCGCCGCCGGCCTGAACACTGCCTCATCTCGCCTCATGGCAGAAATGGCCCTGGGTTCACACATTAGCGTTTTGGACTTCCATCAGAGGTTATTAGTCAAAACCAGGAGTGAAGCCTACACAGAGATAAAATATAATGGAAAGATATGTACCTGTTCTGTGTTTTTGGCCTGCACCTGGTTTTAGCTCAAAATCAGTGATTGAGATCACAGACCAAAGTGACATGTGAACATTGTCGGACTGGGATGCCTAGGGCCCACCAGTAAAATTTATTCTGGGGGCCCACACTAGAGCGACATGAAAATATTACCTGCCCACACAGAGGCAGACAGCGACAAGATGCTACAAGATGATTAATTATGGAGGTCTCTACCACAACTTCAAATGGTGGGTCCCAAGGAAGAGAGGATACTGGCTCACCTGCCTCTATTCCTAGAGGCTATCTTAACCTTCCGATGTGTCTATAATAATAAACTGGATAGTCTACCCAGTTTTTTATATTGATATAGGTTATTTGAGATTCTGTGCTGGTGGACTAGGGGCCCACCTTTTTCAGGGGCCCACCGGGGGATTCCCTTGTTCCCCTGTGGGCCAGTCTAAGCCTGCGTGTGAACTAGGCCTGAAAAGTTCACTTACTGTCTCCCCTAAGAACCCTTTAGTAAGCTAAATACCACTGCACGCTCAAATTATGATGCAAGTAAAATGTTTTTTAATTTTTTACAATAGATGGTAAAATAGATTGGCAAAAAATAATGCCTAAGGTATATGTGACAGTTTTGTCTCTGACGTTTCGGTCTATTCCACGACCTTGGTCACAGAGTCACATAGAAGAAAGTGAGAAAGTTGGAGGAGTCCCTGTGGCTCAGCATGGAGGTGCTGCGGGGAAGCCTACACGCCATGTGCCTTTCCCGCATCGTCTCCACGCTGAGCCCCCGGGACTCCTCCAACCTTCTCACTTCCTCCTATGTGACTCTGTGATCAAGGTCGTGGAATGGACCGAAACGTCAGAGATGAAACTGTCACATATACCTTAAGCATTCTTTTTCGCCAATCTATTTGGAGGATATGGAAAAGAAACAAAAAAACATTTAACTTGCATAATAATTTGAAAACTCCCAGGGGGTGGAGTTACAAAGCCTTGGGAGGAAGGGATGCAGCAGCCATCTTAGGGTGAGCTTGGAAGAGGCATCCAGGAGCTGTGTGAGGAGAATCCATCGACATCCAAGTGTGAGAGCATCCTCCAGGGACCAGAGCTGCAGCCAAGGGGAGCTGATTGTGTCCATTACCTTGATCTTGTCCAGAGGAAGAGGAACTGCTGCCACAAACTCAGATGGGAGCTGAGGAGTAATGCCACAGACTATGTGGTACCACACGCTGGTTGGAGAAACCCTTGTTCCATTCCATCCACCAGCTTACACAAAGCAGACCCCGGTCGGTAAGACTAATCTTGCACGCATCTCATACAGTTTAGGCACCTAGGAACCCAGAAACTTAGACCAGGCCTGTAGTCAGTTAGTTATGTTTTCTGTTTGTGTCAGGCCACAAGTGTTGTTAACTGCTCTTAACAAGGACTTCACGTTTAAAGTGTCAGTTCACACCTGAGAGCTGAGAAGCTTCACAACTAATTCAAGCCAGGCTGGTCTATTCAGGAGAAACACTATAGCACATGCTGTTTAACCAGGGGGAGGGAATTATTATAGAATGGAATAAAATTGCAAGCTGTTGTGCTGTACCGCAGCCTAGCCTTACACACCTAAATAATTGTTCCTGACTCTAGGGTAATAACTGGTAAGACGTGGCTGGTTTATTTGAGCCCGCAAGTAGGTCATTTTATTGCTAAAACCTCCGGAGGGCGCCATGCTGTACAGCACAAGGGTCTCAGCCTCCTAGATGGGTGTATGTAAATTTATTTGTGTGAAACCAGCATCTGTGGCTCCGTTCGTGACCATGTTTACGTAAAAATACGGTTTTGGCAAAACTGGTGTTTGAGTTGCTTTCTTCACTCATGACTTTGCTGTATCCTGGGGAGCCCACCCCGGTACACGGCTTACAGCTGTGTGACGTCAGGTCACAATGCAGTGCAGGCCAGAAGATGACCAGGGAGTGGCAGCGCCGTCCGGAGAGGTACGTTTATTTTTTTTTCAATGTCTGATCTGAGGTCTGATGGGGGTCCGATCTGAGGCGTATGAGGTCAGTTCTGGGGCTGATGGGGGTCTGATGAAAAATATTTTTTCTTATTTTCCTCCTACAAATCCTCAGTGCGTCTTATAGTCTGAAAATACTTAGATTACACTTATCGGTAATCTGTTTTCCAAGAGCCCATGGCAGCACCTGTGAGAGCCCATCCCCCATCAGGACAGGAAACACGAAACTCCAAGATCTTTAAAAAGGATCCAACTCTGTCTCCTCCTCAGTTTGTACCAAAATCCATAGGTCTGAAATATTTATAGTGAAATGTGTTCATTCTATATATTTATTCATATATACACTGAGCAAAAATATAAACGCAACACTTTAGGTTTTGCTCCCATTTTGCATGAGCTGAACTCAAAGATCTATAACTTTTTCTACACACACAAAAGACCCATTACTCTCAAATATTGTTCACAAATCTGTCTAAATCTGTGTTAGTGAGCACTTCTCAGTGCCGAGATAATCCATCCCATCTCACAGGTGTGGCATATCTAGCTGCTTATTTGATTAGACAGCATGAATATTGCACAGGTGTGCCTTAGACTGCCCACAATAAAAGGACACTCTGAAATGTGCAGTTTGATCACACAGCACAATGCCACAGATGTTGCAACGTTTGAGGGAAAAACAGGAAAAACCCACGGCACTCCAACTTCTCAAATAACTTCGGTGTTATTTGTTCAGCCAGTGTGCAACGTTTCGACTCCACTGAGTCTTTGTCAAGCATAGTGTGTTACAATATGTGAGCAGAATTTATACACATCCCCTAATGTTAATTGGGTGGGCAGGCTCTCCCTAAGGTGCCTCCCTCTTTCCCAACATAAGTTAACCCATATGTCCCACAACAATGTTATCCCCAACATACAGTAATAATATATCCATCGCCAATATTATATTCAATATACACAATGTCTTGAGGTTTGACAGTGCACACCCTAGTAACATAGTAACATAGTACATAAGGCTGAAAAAAGACATTTGTCCATCCAGTTCGGCCTGTTATCCTGCAAGTTGATCCAGAGGAAGGCAAAAAAACCCTGTGAGGTAAAAGCCAATTCTCCTCACTTTAGGGGAATAAAAAATTCCTTCCCGACTCCAATCAGGCAATCAGAATAACTCCCTGGATCAACGACCCCTCTCTAGTAGCTATAGCCTGTAATATTATTACGCTCTAGAAATACATCCAGGCCCCTCTTGAATTTCTTTATTGTACTCACCATCACCACCTCCTCAGGCAGAGAGTTCCATAGTCTCACTGCTCTTACCGTAAAGAATCCTTTTCTATGTTTGTGTACAAACCTTCTTTCCTCCAAACGCAGAGGATGTCCCCTCTTCACAGTCACAGTCCTGGGGATAAATAGTAGTGATGAGCTTGAGGTGCCATATTCGTTTTCGCGATATTTCGCGAATATTCGTTAGAATATTCGTATTCTATTCTCCGAAATCGAATATTCGTAAGTTAGCTAATAATATGCGCATAATATGCGCATAGTTATACGCGTAATATGCGCATATTATGCGAATTCGCAAATTTCTAAATGTCTTTAGTGTTCAGTGGTGTTCACTGTTCAAATTATACAATAAATGTTTTGAATATTCTCTATATTGCAATATAAAATCAGACTAGAACACAATGTTATTGCAATATAGCCTAGGCAATATTATTCATTTTGAATAGAAAGATTTCGAAACTACTAATGCCTTATATCCGCTTTGTTTTTTACGAATATTATAGATATTGTAATATATCATAGATTTCGAGTGATACGAATATTCTAAAACCTGATATATCATTAATTTTATCGAATATTCGTTAACATACAAATAGCTGAAACGGCACTGACATTTTCGTATCATTTTGCGCATGCGCGTGATTTGTTCAAAACCGGAAGTAAGCGCCGTTTTCAACCAGAATTCAACTTGCGTCAGTTTTGTGCGGTTGAAAACTTTATGCGCTCAGTTTTTACGATGGTGGCCAGCAAGTTCACTAAAGCTGAGGAGGAGCTGATCGTCATAGTAAGTATAATCTAATTGAACATTTGTTCGCATACACGCTTGTTTGGCATATCTTAGTAATATTCCTATGTAGGTTTATTGAATTGAATTTTTCGGATGTATTTGTGTAAACTATTTTCGCATGGCATTAAAATTCGGATAGTACATACTTTGATTACATATAAATGATAGTTTGAAACAAGTATTGTTGACATTCCAAAGTAATAAATTTTTCAGATAATCATTAACATCTACTCATACTATATATAATGTGATTTTATCTATATTACTAAAATAAATAGTTAAGCATTTTTGATCTCATAAATGGTTTTAATGGTCTGCCATCAAAGCAGTATCTCACTGGCATCTGCTATATATTTATATGCTATTCATACATACATGTGGCCGACGTGTCATTATGTATGGATAGCAATGCATACAAATATATATATCAGATGCACATTGTACATCTAATTTCCTGCCTCAGACAATATACCCACACTGCATACCAACCAACCCCCCCTCAAACCCACCCCCCCCCCTGACCTCCCCCAACACACAAACACACACACACAGTCTATTCAAACAGCGGTCCTCCAGTTGTTCTAAAACTACAACTCCCGTCCCATTATGTCCTTCTATAGGATGATAGCTGTAGGTTGTCATGGAATGATGTGAGTTTTATTTTTGCCACAGCCGGAGGGCCGCAGTTTGCAGGGGGGCCGCAGTGTGCGGACGGCTAGTCTAAATATTCAAATAAGTGTCCTGTTGGTCAGGAGAAGTAATTTTTTACATTATACAGTATATTTGCTGGTTCATTTAGCGTTACCCAGGGTGCACCACGTGGAGGCGGACCAGCTTTACACCCCAAACTATGCCGTCACGTCACTAGACAGGTACATCTCTCCTCAGATGGACAATATCTAATAGCTTATACCCCACACACATACAATTTCACCACATTTAGATTTTATACGGTTACGTTACGTTAACTTAAATTGTAGTATTTGACTCGCAAATAATAATAATTTTTGGTTTGGTATTTGAGATAATGATGACATGTTGGTGGTCAGTTACTGCGGCATCAAGGCAGCGCACGGCGAGCGGTTCCGTGTAATTAAACTACAACATGCAGAGCTTTTAGTTAGACTGCCTCTGGCCGTGTGCTGACTTGCTGCTGCTGGAACGTTTCCCTCGACACCAGTGGTGTAGCTGCAGGCCCGGCAGCTGTTCCATCCGTTTTGTTAACTGTCTATACTGTCACTGTGTTACATAATTTCATTGTGTAATACTACCGAGGGGGCCATGACGAAATCTTTTAGTCCTCCTTTGTGGGATGGGCCTCTTCTGGGTCAGGGCCGCAAAGCAGACGCTTCTCCTGCTTCCCGGATAGTTACACCCCTGGCCGCCATTATTATAGTAAATGTTAACGTATCGTCATTCTTGTCGCTGTGGCGTATTTACAGGGCATGCTTGGGGGCCCTGACCCAGAAGGGGCAGATCCAGGAGGAGGAGGTCTAAAAGATTTTTTCAGGGCCCCCTCAACAGTATTACACAATAAAATTATATACAGTGACAGTATAGACAGTGTATAAAATGGATGGAACAGCTGCCGGGACTGGTGTGAGAGAGCAATCTTTACTAGCCACAGTTATGTGGGTGGCTTGAAAGTAATGCCTTTTTGAAAATTTGTGGGTGGTAGGTAGGTTGTCCCCATTAAAAAAAATTTGCTGTGGGGCCAAGTCATTTCTAACTACGCCACTGTCTGGGGGCATAAGTGAACTAGCGGCAGGAAGGATCTGACCGCTTGTTCAACTTCCTAGAATAGCCTGACGTACTCCACTTGTGCTAATGTTAAAGTTCCTTAATCTTAGTTTTATTAAATAATTTTTATAAAATGCTTCTTTTCTTAATCACGCAGCGCCTGTTAGAGCAAGGTTATGATGAACTACGCTCTAACAAAGCAAAACACGCCATAGTAAGGGAGCTGAGGAAGGAGATGAGGAGGGATCATGAGGGCAAACATGAAGCCTTGGCCATTTGCAAAAAGTGGTCGGACCTGAAGCGGAGACATATGGCCAGAATCCGCCAGATCCGTGACGAGCACTGTCCAGGTACAAACATTATTGAGTGTTGATGAAATAAACAAAAGTAACGTAATGGTGAGGTACATTTATTATTTGTGATTTTTATTTTTACATAAGTATTAATTTGTAATTATAGGGGCTCGCCTTCCCTGTGTAAAACGCAGGCCTGCCAGCAGGGATTCCTGGGAGCTGTCGGCGTCTGAGGGGGAGCAGGAGCAGCAGGCAGGACCCTCAGGGACATCAAATGACCCACCACCACCACAGGAGGGGGAGTCAATGGTGGAGGAAGAGGCTGGACCAGCAGCCCTACCTGAGTTGCCCCCCCACATTTTTCAGGATGAGGAGCAGGAAGAGGAGGATGATGACGGGGTAGTCACCACCCCACACAAGGAGGGTAAATATGTGTGTAGTGGAGGGGTAGCACGATCCACAAGGTCTCCGCTGGGAGCCTGGAAACAGGAGCAAGCTCTTACAAGAGCTTATACTCAGGGGAGTATTATGATATAGCAATCCCCAAGAGTGTAGTTATTCCATCCCCCTAACAGGAGCCAAGACTTCATTAAGGTATAAAACAGGAACTATTTATTGAGGGCTACCCGCCCTATGCAGCTCCCCATCTGGTGTACACGCCCCTAGTGGACAAGAAGCAAGACTGCTACACAGGACAGATATGCAGCAACTTAGGATACACAGACACAACACATCCCCACAATGCATCATGGTTTCATCCTCTCTGGTCTGGAGGGGAGAGGAGTAATCCAATTATCTTTCAGGACAAAGGGACATCGGCAATACACATGTGAGAACAACAGAACAGGAATCCCCACCCAAAAACACAATGTCAAACCCTCCCAGCAACACAGACATTTAACATATTCCAAGATAGCTGAAGTCTGAGTGCATATCATTAGGTGAATGCCGCTCAGAATACACAAATACAATACAAATAGCTATCTGGGTGCCCTCACATAACAACATACAATTGCATCAATGCTGGCGGTTTTCATGCAGCCAGCCTAGGAACTTTACAGCCCACCTGAACCATATTACACAAAACATCTATACGCTTGATTCTTTTAAGTGGCATACACATATGCAATAACGTCGTACATACAGGAATGACAATATACAGTGGCTGAGTTTGCCACCATGTGCTTTTGTTGTTTAAACTTATTCACACACACATGTATTAGTTTAGTTATATTGGATAACATAAAGTGCCAAACTTACAGTTCATTACAAGCAGGGTAAAAAGACAGTACTATCGAAACACACTACAGTCTGTCACCATTCTGGTTCCTTTCTTAGATTGTTCTGCGTTGGGATGGCCTGTCCACAATTTATCTTAAAATCCTTTTTAACAGCACCGTTATGAGAACATAGGATGGAGTACGGATGAGACATGTCCCACCCAATGTCTATGTTAACTATTTTAACCCCGTTCAAAAATCAATATTAAAGACAAAACTCCAGAAACAAAACAGGTGTGCTTATTCCCGACGTACAGATTAACGTAAATTTGTTTATCTTTTTCACACTTTTCAATCTTGTCGTTGCAATATTATTCAAAAATCTATTGATTATAAAAAGTATAATAATAATAAGAACCCTATCATTTATACCAATAAATATAAATTAATTATACAAATCAAATATCATATGTAAATTATGACCTCAATGACATAGACTATTCATGGACTAATGTTAGGTTAAAAAAAATTTTTATTTTATTTTATATAGACGTTTAAAATGAAAAATATATTTTTCATATTTTTTTTCACCTACAATCGCCAATAGTGAACAACTTTATACAATATTCACTAAATTGCATTTAATGAGATGTCAAACAAATAAATACATATTTAAAATGTACTATATATAATATATATATATATATATATATATATATATTTAATTATATATTTTTTTATTTTTAACAGTAATTAAATCCCTCAAGGAGAAGGTTCAAGTCCTTCAGAGGGACCATGTTGCTCTGTTGAGGAAGTGCCGGGAGCAGCACTGCCGCAAATTACGGCAGTTACGGGTGCAGTACTCCCACCAAATGGCTGTCGTGGAGGAGCAGCACAACAAGGCGGTTGAGGAGATACTCAACATTATTAATGTTCTGAAGGCCTTGCCTTAAGGCCAATTTTACTTTTTTTTTGTTGTTATTTAAATATTATAAAAAATATTATTTTATTTGTTGATCTATATATTGTGTGTTTGTTTTTATTTTATTAATTGAAGTTTTGCAATTCATTTCAAAACATTTGTTTACAGTGAGGCCCCTATACTATACACAAACTCATCAGTACACTGACAAACATCAACCGGAATGTACATATAAAATTGGCATTTTTTGTCCCACCCAGAAGTTCAACGCATATTTATAATAGCAGTAGTCCTTGATAATCGTTGAGTATGTTGCCTACACATAATTATTAAGCAATTGGATAATATGAGCATTTATGGTTGTTGTAGGCCTTATAATCCACCGTTAATCTCTTATTTCGAACTAATTGTGTATACCCCACAAAAAAAAAAAAAAAAAAAGTAGATATAAGTAAAATGGTAAAGGCATGTTGTAAAAACTAAACAGCACGTATCCGTAATAGTGCACTTATTACAAAAAAATTTAAATGTCCTGGCATTGCTTCCGCCAAACAGACCAAAAAATGTGCTTACATGACTCAGAGTATAAGAATTCTCCAACAGTTGAGGAACATTATATAGTACGTATTTTTAAATTAAATTTTTTTAAAGCTGTGTCTATATATATTTAGCATGTGCAAATCATCATTACATTATTGTCAATATTTAAAAAAATAGATAAAAGTAAATATCCCTATATACATGTGTCATTCAGGCTTCATTATCAAAACCGGATTGTCACACGGATGAGTCTAACGCCAGTCAGACCCAACCATGTAGATAGGTCAACACGGAAGTCGGCCACCCCTCCCAGGACAACAGACACCACCATGTTAGAACCTTAATCCGTAGGGAAAAAATAAACTTAAATAAAATCAAATAAAATTGTTTCATTAGGTTCATCAATAAGTCGAGTACTATTTTTATTGCACAAGACCTTTTGACAAGGGAAAGCCACATGCGGTCCACAACTTGCTACATCGTGAACCACAACATTGGCCCCCCAAACCCAATTTTTTAAAATAAACAAAAGAAAATAAAATAAAGTTAAATAATTTAATTTTGTAAATGAAGCCAAACAACACTTTTTATTTTATTGTGTTATTGATATACTTTTTTCTTATTTTAAATATTGACAATACATAAGTGACACAGCACATGCATGAATATTAACAATCCAAAACAAGTTTTGAGAATTCTACACTCTAGACTTGTTATAGTGCAAAGTAGAAAAATTGATCCATGCTGGTTGCCTACGCACGATTAAGAACCTTCATGTTTTACAGTTAACACTGTAGTAAAATGCAGACTCCAAAGTTATGATTCATAACTCTGCAGAATAATTGAATTAAATAACGCTTAAGTAGACTGTTATTTAAAAAAAAAATATAAGGTCTTAAAGGTCTCAAATAACTTGTTTGTACATGGATTTAAATTAGGTTTAATGCTCCCTGAACAAATAGTTCACATTTGATACAATATGCATGATGCTATTGTCTTATTCTAGACTGTTCATGGCATCACGGAAGAAAACATTAATTAATGTATTACTAACATGGTCAGTTGATCTGTTGATTTAGTCTTTTCAACTGATTCATTAAAAACATAATGTTGCTCAATGATGAACATAGACTGGGACAACTCTAGCAAAGGCAGAATATAGCACTGGACCAACAGGCTTGTACAGTAGACACTAGTCATAATGGGTGAATCACTTCATCTTCATCTTTTTTGGTTGAGCCTATCACTCGGGAACCTGTTAAATCTTGAATCATTCAAAATCAAAAAATTTTGACATAGCTCCAGATTACGATTTTTAAGCTCCTTAGCATGAACATTTTTTAGATATCAAAATAAAAACTATATTATATATGTTTTTTCATGAGGGTATTGTCAAAAAATGTTCAATAGCAGCAGCAGTAGATCCATTGTTTTAATCCACCTAGATGACTAGGATATATCAGGAGTCGTGACAGGTTGCATCATCCACCATAGGTTTTTTGAAAATGGTATTGAATGAGCCCCACACAAGCAGAACATGAAGCAGCAGCAGTAGATTGAGTGTTATAATGCCCCTAGATGACTAGGATAGATCAGGAGTCAGGACAGGTTGCATCATCCACCATAGGTTTTTTGAAAATGGTATTGAATGAGGCCAACATATAGCTAGGCCCAAATCAGCAGAACATGAAGCTGCAGCAGTAGATTGAGTGTTATAATGCCCCTAGATGACTAGGATAGATCAGGAGTCAGGACAGGTTGCATCATCCACCATAGGTTTTTTGAAAATGGTATTGAATGAGGCCCACATATAGCTAGGCCCAAATCAGCAGAACATGAAGCTGCAGCAGTAGATTGAGTGTTATAATGCCCCTAGATGACTAGGATAGATCAGGAGTCAGGACAGGTTGCATCATCCACCATAGGTTTTTTGAAAATGGTATTGAATGAGGCCCACATATAGCTAGGCCCAAATCAGCAGAACATGAAGCTGCAGCAGTAGATTGAGTGTTATAATGCCCCTAGATGACTAGGATAGATCAGGAGTCAGGACAGGTTGCATCATCCACCATAGGTTTTTTGAAAATGGTATTGAATGAGGCCCACATATAGCTAGGCCCAAATCAGCAGAACATGAAGCTGCAGCAGTAGATTGAGTGTTATAATGCCCCTAGATGACTAGGATAGATCAGGAGTCAGGACAGGTTGCATCATCCACCATAGGTTTTTTGAAAATGGTATTGAATGAGGCCCACATATAGCTAGGCCCAAATCAGCAGAACATGAAGCTGCAGCAGTAGATTGAGTGTTATAATGCCCCTAGATGACTAGGATAGATCAGGAGTCAGGACAGGTTGCATCATCCACCATAGGTTTTTTGAAAATGGTATTGAATGAGGCCCACGTATAGCTAGGCCCAAATCAGCAGAACATGAAGCTGCAGCAGTAGATTGAGTGTTATAATGCCCCTAGATGACTAGGATAGATCAGGAGTCAGGACAGGTTGCATCATCCACCATAGGTTTTTTGAAAATGGTATTGAATGAGCCCCACACAAGCAGAACATGAAGCAGCAGCAGTAGATTGAATGTTATAATGCCCCTAGATGACTAGGATAGATCAGGAGTCAGGACAGGTTGCATCATCCACCATAGGTTTTTTGAAAATGGTATTGAATGAGCCCCACACAAGCAGAACATGAAGCAGCAGCAGTAGATTGAGTGTTATAATGCCCCTAGATGACTAGGATAGATCAGGAGTCAGGACAGGTTGCATCATCCACCATAGGTTTTTTGAAAATGGTATTGAATGAGGCCCACATATAGCTAGGCCCAAATCAGCAGAACATGAAGCAGCAGCAGTAGATTGAGTGTTATAATGCCCCTAGATGACTAGGATAGATCAGTAGTCAGGACAGGTTGCATCATCCACCATAGGTTTTTTGAAAATGGTATTGAATGAGGCCCACATATAGCTAGGCCCAAATTCAGCAGAACATGAAGCAGCAGCAGTAGATTGAGTGTTATAATGCCCCTAGATGACTAGGATAGATCAGTAGTCAGGACAGGTTGCATCATCCACCATAGGTTTTTTGAAAATGGTATTGAATGAGGCCCACATATAGCTAGGGCCAAATCAGCAGAACATGAAGCAGCAGTAGTAGATTGAGTGTTATAATGCCCCTAGATGACTAGGATAGATCAGGAGTCAGGACAGGTTGCATCATCCACCATAGGTTTTTTGAAAATGGTATTGAATGAGCCCCACACAAGCAGAACATGAAGCAGCAGCAGTAGATTGAGTGTTATAATGCCCCTAGATGACTAGGATAGATCAGGAGTCAGGACAGGTTGCATCATCCACCATAGGTTTTTTGAAAATGGTATTGAATGAGGCCCACATATAGCTAGGCCCAAATCAGCAGAACATGAAGCTGCAGCAGTAGATTGAGTGTTATAATGCCCCTAGATGACTAGGATAGATCAGGAGTCAGGACAGGTTGCATCATCCACCATAGGTTTTTTGAAAATGGTATTGAATGAGGCCCACATATAGCTAGGGCCAAATCAGCAGAACATGAAGCAGCAGTAGTAGATTGAGTGTTATAATGCCCCTAGATGACTAGGATAGATCAGGAGTCAGGACAGGTTGCATCATCCACCATAGGTTTTTTGAAAATGGTATTGAATGAGGCCCACATATAGCTAGGGCCAAATCAGCAGAACATGAAGCAGCAGCAGTAGATTGAGTGTTATAATGCCCCTAGATGACTAGGATAGATCAGGAGTCAGGACAGGTTGCATCATCCACCATAGGTTTTTTGAAAATGGTATTGAATGAGGGCCACATATAGCGAGGCCAAAATAACTAATATGATAATAATTAAACAAATATTGATAAAATTATGGATTTTACATTAAAAACAATTAAAAAACAACGTATTGGAGGGAGAGCAAAGGAGAGGGATGAACAAGGGACCCTTCAGCGCCCTGAACCGACAGCGGGGGCCAAGAAGTCACTGCCGATCCAGGACTCATTCATTTTTATGAATGTTAGTCTGTCCACAGAGTCAGTGGACAGACGGGTCCTCTTGTCGGTGACCACCCCACCTGCCGCGCTGAAAGTCCGCTCAGACAGTACGCTGGAGGGGGGGCAAGAAAGTATCTCCAGCGCATACTGAGCGAGCTCGCGGCAGGTGTCCAGCCTGGCAACCCAGTACTCCATGGGGTCGTCGGTGCTCATGCTGTCGGAAGCACCAACGGACCCCATGTAGTCTGCCACCATGCGGGCCAGCCGCTGGTGGTTACTCATGCTGCTGCTGCTGCTGCTGGTACTGGGTCGCGCAGACTGGTAGAACAGCCTCATCTCACCCTCAAGGTCACCTGCTCGGCTGGTGCTGGTGGTTCCAGACACCTGCTGGGTGAGATGGGCGGGGAGAACTGGAGCGTGAGGCATAGGGTTTGCCTCCTCCAGCCGGTGGACCAGACAGGCCCGCAACTTTTCAATACGGGCCTGCCTCCGGCTGGCTGGTAGAAACTCCTCCAGTTTCCCCTTGCAGCGAGGGTCTAATAGGGTGGCCAACCAAAACTCATCCCTCTCCTTTATTTTGATGATCCGGGGGTCCCTCCTGAGGCATCGCAGCATGTGGGCAGCCATGGGGAAGAGCACAGCCCGCTGTGACTCTTCAGAGCTGCCAGAGACCATGACCTCTTGGTCCTCCTGCTGCCGATGCTGCTGCTCCCGGTCGGAGGTGCCCCACCCCCGGACTATAGGTGCCCCCAGCATCGGCTCTCCCTCCTGACCAAGCCCAGACTCATGGATGTCCACTAATTCATCCTCCTCCTCGTCCTGGGCCTGGTCCAGGTGGAGCATGGTTGACTCTTCATGCTCCACCAAGGCACTCTCCCCAGCTTCAAGCAGGCGATCTAGTGTCCTGTCCAGCAGGAACACTAATGGGAGCACATCGTTGAGGCCGACATGCTCCCTGCTAACCATCTTTGTCGCCTGCTCGAATGGGGCCAACACGTGGCAGACTTGCTGAATCTGCCCCCACTCCGCATTAGTGATGTAGGGGAGTGAGTGTGTTGGCCCTGCAGTGCCTAGCTCCAGCAGGTATTCCCTCACCGCCCGTCGCTGCTCCCACAACCTCTCCAGCATGTTGAGGGTGGAGTTCCACCGCGTCACACTGTCCATAATCAGCCTGTGGGTGGGCAGGCTGTTGTCCCGCTGCAGTTTGGACAGGGACGCGGTGGCGGTTGGGGATCGGCGGAAGTGGCCGGCAATCCTACGTACCCTTTGCACAATGTCACTCAACCCTGGGTAAGTGCGGAGGAATTTCTGCACCACAAGGTTGAGGACATGTGCCATGCAGGGCACGTGTGTAAGACTGCCAGCCTGAAGGGCGGCGAGTAGGTTGCTGCCGTTGTCACAGACAACCATACCTGCCTGGAGCCTTCGGGGTGTCAGCCACTTCTGGACCTGAGCCTGTAGTGCGGACAGAACATGAGGTCCAGTGTGTCTCCGTTCCCCCAAGCTAACAAGCTGGAGCACGGCCTGGCAGCGGACGTGCCCCACACTTGCGTAGCTACGGGGACGCTTGCTTGGGGGCTCAACAGCCGTGGAGACAGTGGCTTGCGGGAGAGGAGCAGTTCTCCCATGGACACCCCGGGGCGGCACCACAAACTCAGATGCCGCCGTTCCCTCCCCGGCGCCTCGGAGGGAAACCCAATGGGCTGTGAAACTTAGGTAGCGACCCTGCCCATGCCTGCTGGTCCAAGCATCCATTGTGAGATGCACCCTGTCGCTGACAGCATGATCCAGCGACAGGCATACATTCTGCACAAGGTGCTGGTGCAGGGCAGGGACACCAGTCCTGGCAAAGTAATGGCGGCTGGGGACACGCCATTTGGGTTGGGCCTGCTCCAACATCTGCCTAAATGGGTTGCTGTCAACCAGATTGTACGGAAGCAGATGTTGGGCAATAACCCTTGCCAGGAGCCCATTGAGTGAACGCACACGTCAATCCCCTGGGGCGTAGGGCACGGTACGTTCAAAAGCATCAGCAATTGTTGGCTGGCGCCGGACGGCAGAGGAGATAGAGGAGGGTGCACTGGTTGCAGAGGGATGGCTGCCGGTACCAATACCTCTACTAGAGGAAGCTGGTGGGTGGGAAACAGTAGTGGCAATATAGAGGGGGAGCTGCTGTACAGTGGCAGAAGCTGCTGTCCCCTGAACACTGGCGTTGCTGCTACTACCACTCTTACTGTGTTCCCACTCCCGCCAGTGGTTCAATCTCATGTGCTGGTTCAGGGCTGTGGTACCCAGCCGAGAAACTAACCTCCCTCTCCTCACCCTGGCATGGCAGAGGTTACAAACAGCAACAGTAACATCATCTGTTGCCAGGGTGAAGAAAGCCCAAACAGGAGACTTCCGCACCAACCTCCTGTCCGATGGCATGGTGCTGGCTTGCGCCTGTTGGGCCTCAGTGTGCACAGGCGGAGCATGCTGCTGCTGTTGCTGCCTGATCCTCTCGACAGTAGAGCCCCTGCCAATGGGCTCCCTGGAGACCTGCCGCACCGTTTCCCTCTGGTGCCTACCTACTTCAGTGCTGCTGGTACTTGACAAAATAGGTGGCACCCATTCGGCATCACCCTCCTCCTCATTTTCAACGTCAGACCCGGTGCCAAACTGTGGTGGACTGAGGGGAACAGCTAACATGGAGCCCCTGACTGTTCTCCGCTGTCCCCTTGCTGGCGCCTGGGTCTGACTAGATGCGGGAGTTGTGTGGCTCAAACCACCCGCACCTGTTGGAAGGGATTCCAAAGGCGTATTTATTGACGTTGCCCCCTCCTCCTCGTTATCACCCATCCCTTCCAAAAAGTACTGCCCATCTTGAGGGCTGAACTGTAAATCACCCTCCTGAATAGCCTCCCCCAGAATGTCCAGCTCTGTGTCCTCGTCTTCAAACATGAGCGGGGACAATTCTGTGGGAGTGGGGGTTGCTAGTACAGGAGGCGTAGATCTGCCGCTACTGCTGCTGCTATGAACTGGGGCTAAGGACTCCGTGTCATTCGAGTCAGCCACCAGAGCCATCACTGTCTCGGCGTCCTGGGAAAGTATGGCCCTTGGACGGCTGCTAAAATTAAAAAAATCACGGATCAGGCGGACACCACTGCCACCTGCCTGTACATGACTGGAGGAGCGGCCCCGCGCTGTCGGCGGTCCAGCAACGGAACTGACTCCTCTATTTGCCCGACCGCGGCTGCCTGCACGGCCCGGTGCACTCATAATTTACGTACAAGTGATTGGGCCAAAGGTTTATTGTGGTAGGGACGTGTGTCAAAAAACAAAATAGATTTAACTTGTAATGTAAACCAAAAAAAATAATAAAAATAAATTAAAGTAATAAACGGAAAATAAATAAAACGCCTAACTTCAAAACGAGACTAATTTAGAGTAAGTATAATTTTTTTTTGATTTATTTATGAAAAAATAAGAAACACAGAAAACACGCACACAATCAGACGCAAAGACAAGACAGATGTAACAAATCTAAACACAAAACTAAACTTTTTTTGTTTTTTTTTTCTTTTTTCTAACTATAAAACAGAAAAACGCGGACAATCAGACGCAAAGACAAGACAGATGTAACAAATCTAAACACAAAACTAAACTTTTTTTGTTTTTTTTTCTTTTTTCTAACTATAAAACAGAAAAACGCGGACAATCAGACGCAAAGACAAGACAGATGTAACAAATCGAAACACAAAACTAAACTTTTTTTTTTTTTTCTTTTTTCTAACTATAAAACAGAAAAACGCGGACAATCAGACGCAAAGACAAGACAGATGTAACAAATCGAAAAACAAAACTAAACTTTTTTTTTTTTTTTCTTTTTTCTAACTATAAAACAGAAAAACGCGGACAATCAGACGCAAAGACAAGACAGATGTAACAAAACTGAAGTTTTAAATTAACTATAACACAGAAACACGCAATCAAACAGAAGTTTAAACAAGGACGGACAGACAGAAAATTACACTAAATCCCTAACTGACCTAACCTAAAATCTGTTCTAAATAGCCCTAAACACTAACCTAAACTATTAATCTATATCTAGAGGTATTTTCAAGTCCCTAACTACCTATACCTAATGCCCTACACAGATCCCTGCACTAAAACCTATCAGCTAACTGTATCTTGTATCTTTTAACTAACTAATCTAACCTATCTAATAATTCAGACCCTGACATGCATCAGGTGCCTACAATCACTCCGGCCGCCAGCCCATTAGCTGCCGAGTTCCCGGGACGCTGGGCGGACAGGTGCATCTGATTGTGAAGGAAGTAAATGCCGTTTACCATTTTTTTTTCGCTTCACAAGCAACGTGATGTATGGCAGACTGCTCCTCGCTTGCATTTCGCCATGTACCCGTCCCCGAAACAGACACCGATCAGCCGTGAACGAGGCATGCTGTGAGTATGACCCTATGATGGGAACCCTCTGTGCTGGGTGGGTTGCAGGGGAGCTGCCGGGCGAGTTATAGCCGAGCACTGCGGGCTGCCATTCGAGTGTCCGCCGAGTCCTAGGGGCTGCATGGCCACTGTCCACCGAAGCCTGTGGGGGTACCAGCCCAGGGGCTGTCATGCCGGTGTCCGCTGAAGCCTCCAGGCAGCCATCCACACGGCCGCCGTGCGAGTGTCCGCCGAGGCCTTTGCGCTGCCAGCCCAGCGGCCGCCATGCGAGCGTCCGCCGGCTTAATGGATGTTAGCCGAGCGTGTCCTCCAAAGGCTATGGCTGCTAAGTGCACCCCAAAACCAGTCAGCAGATTCTCCCGGGACACCGCGTCCCTCAGGCCACTGCTCAGCTTGTTTCAGACAGACCGCTGGTGGCTCCATGGTCTGAGGCACCTGTCAGTAGAAGTGTGAGGGGTTCGAATGTACCCTGTCTCCCACACCTCATGGGAGAAGGTAGATAGGCCCTGGGGTGAACTGGGTGGTCTCATCCCACCAGAAGTTCCAGGGGCCTGGGTAGGAGTCCCTCCCTCCTCCCGCTGGCAAAGAGAAGGGCAGATTATGTTGTTTTCAAAGAGAAAACGTGAATGAGCATGCACCTAACAGGTGCACCCGTCCAGCAGTTCCAGCGGCTGGCCATGTTGGGGTCCCCTATCCCCGGCGACATAGGTGGTGTGTCATGCCATGGAGGGATCCCTGTCTCCCACACCTCATGGGAGAAGGTAGATAGGCCCTGGGGTGAACTGGGTGGTCTCATCCCACCAGAAGTTCCAGGGGCCTGGGTAGGAGTCCCTCACTCCTCCCGCTGGCAAAGAGAAGGGCAGATTATGTTGTTTTCAAAGAGAAAACGTGAATGAGCATGCACCTAACAGGTGCACCCGTCCAGCAGTTCCAGCGGCTGGCCATGTTGGGGTCCCCTATCCCCGGCGACATAGGTGGTGTGTCATGCCATGGAGGGATCCCTGTCTCTCACACCTCATGGGAGAAGGTAGATAGGCCCTGGGGTGAACTGGGTGGTCTCATCCCACCAGAAGTTCCAGGGGCCTGGGTAGGAGTCCCTCACTCCTCCCGCTGGCAAAGAGAAGGGCAGATTATGTTGTTTTCAAAGAGAAAACGTGAATGAGCATGCACCTAACAGGTGCACCCGTCCAGCAGTTCCAGCGGCTGGCCATGTTGGGGTCCCCTATCCCCGGCGACATAGGTGGTGTGTCATGCCATGGAGGGATCCCTGTCTCTCACACCTCATGGGAGAAGGTAGATAGGCCCTGGGGTGAACTGGGTGGTCTCATCCCACCAGAAGTTCCAGGGGCCTGGGTAGGAGTCCCTCACTCCTCCCGCTGGCAAAGAGAAGGGCAGATTATGTTGTTTTCAAAGAGAAAACGTGAATGAGCATGCACCTAACAGGTGCACCCGTCCAGCAGTTCCAGCGGCTGGCCATGTTGGGGTCCCCTATCCCCGGCGACATAGGTGGTGTGTCATGCCATGGAGGGATCCCTGTCTCTCACACCTCATGGGAGAAGGTAGATAGGCCCTGGGGTGAACTGGGTGGTCTCATCCCACCAGAAGTTCCAGGGGCCTGGGTAGGAGTCCCTCACTCCTCCCGCTGGCAAAGAGAAGGGCAGATTATGTTGTTTTCAAAGAGAAAACGTGAATGAGCATGCACCTAACAGGTGCACCCGTCCAGCAGTTCCAGCGGCTGGCCATGTTGGGGTCCCCTATCCCCGGCGACATAGGTGGTGTGTCATGCCATGGAGGGATCCCTGTCTCTCACACCTTGCGGAAGAAGGTATAGAGGCACCGTGGGTGAACTGGGTGGGTGCATCCCGCCAGCAGTTCCATGAAGTAGCACTAAGCCGGCGTGTGTGATTTGTCATACCCATGTTTATATTGTGATTTTATCTCTCTTCCAAGTCACAACCGGACTTTCCTCTCCTGTGCCGTCTGTCACAAAGTGTACAAAGACCTATCCACGCACTTGAGGAGATGCTGCATGAGACTTTGTACTGACGATGAGATCCAATCCAGTCTGTTATCTTCCAAGACCTCCCTGAAAAACATTGCCAGCCGTGGTACCACAATCAGCTACCATCAGGTCGCCTCCCTTCAATCCACTGAGGACATCGTACGGTTCCTGGAAGACAGAGGGTTTACCATAATTGATAAGCCCCCTTCTCCCTGGTAAGGTCCTGCAATGTGTGGTGCACCTGTGTTCCCATCTGAACACCCTTCTAGTTACTTACGTACCTTCTACTTCTCTCTGTAGCGCTGCCAGTTTGACGTCTGGTACTCCTATTCCTCCTGCCCAGGCCAGCCAGCATCTTTCATCTTCCACCCCCAACGATCATGGAACTGTTTGCCAGCTCAGCAGTGATTGGGAGGATGTAGCTTCAGAAACCGTGGGTCTAGTGGAGGAGGATGAGGCTTCAATAACCCTGAGCCTAGTGGAGGTGGAGGACAAGGGTGCTTCAGTAACCTTGAGCCCGGTGGTGGAGGTTTCTTCAGGAACTGTGAGCCCAGAGGAGGGTTCTTCAGGAACCGTTAGCCCAGTGGTGGTGGAGGTTTCTTCAGGAACCGTGAGCCCAGTGGAGGAGTGTGCCTCCGTAACCCTGAGCCTAGTGGAGGTGGATCTGGCCCCTTCAGGTGTGGAGGGGGATGTGAACCCTTCAGGATCCATGGGCCTATTATCTACAACCGAGTCTCCAGATGATAGCGACGATAAGTTCTTTCAATGCACTCCCAGGTGGGTACACGACCCTCGGTGATGCACCTTGGCTTTCATGGTTCCACCGTGACTGTTTCCTTTTTCTCATCATCCTTTTCCCCTGCCTCTAGGACTTTGAAAACCACAGGGAAAGGTGCTGCACGGAAGAGGATGCAGGACGCTGGGCTGTACAACCGTCATCCCTCTGGGGATCCTCTGTTGAAACCTTACGCCAATTACCTGCGGTCTACGCTGGGCCTGAGCAATCACAGGCAGGAGGTGGATGCGGTTGCCCGGTTCCTATACTTTATGAACCCACAACGTGCCTGCCTAGACTTTGTCAGCGATATTGAGAAGGTTCGTTCTTACTTTGACAAGCTCTTAGAAGCCAAGCTCTCTAACCAGACTAGGCTAAACTGCATCCAGCGTATCCGGCGGTTCGTAAAGTACAATATGCGCTCCACCAACCTTTCCATCAGGCAGCCTGACCTGTATAAGAAGTGCAAGTTCTTCATCACGGTCACCGAGGACATCCAAAAGATCCTATCCAAGAGGCTCTCAAGAGACAGGGTCGACAAGAGGTGAATGTGGAGCCTGGGGTAGGGCTGGGATGGTGGAGTAATTTGTTGGTCTTCCCCCACTCCCTGTGGGTGAGTACCTAACTTCTCTGGTCTTCCTTCTCCCCTTGTCTTAGGTACGCGGCCTTGAGCCAAAAATCACCCAGCCCATCCGATTGCCGAGCAGTCCTCAGGGATGCCAAGAGCATGTTCTTGAAGTGCATAGCCCAAGCCTGGGCGAACTGTGCAACTTCCTATCAGCAAACTGAAATTATCCTCTACCTAGAGTGCCTTCTTGTCTTGAAGCATCTTCAGCGACCGGGGGTAGTCCAAAACATGACTGTAAGCCGCTTTTCTGGTTCAGTATGTGGGTTTATTTTTCACCATTCGTCGCTCCTCATGTCTTCTCCTTGCAGGTGGGGGAGTGGGATGAGAGGATTCACCATGAGTACGAAGGTGAAAAACTATGTGTGATCGGTGTAAGAACCCACAAGACCTCTACTCAACAAGTTGCTGCTTTCGCGCTGGACAATGATGAAGAGTCGGTGAGTGTGAGCAGAGATGCCCCTTTGCTGGTCCCCGGGTGTTATTCAGCTCCCACCCTCTTCCATTTAAACATTTTGTACCCTTGTTCTCTCCTCAGTGGTTTCAGGCCTACTATGAAAAAGTCCGGCCATTGCTAACCAAAAGTGACATAGACGATCCAGAGGATAAGTTCTTCCTCTCTTCAGTGGGAACTGAGCGACATACTGTTTCACGAGACATCAAGAGCTACCAATCAAAGTGAGTAGTGCCCAAGCAGTTATCCCTGCTCTATGTCTCTTTGTTGCCCGGATCTTCAGCTTATTCTCCCCTTCGTTCCCAGGTATAACCTCCCCGATATCTCCAGTCAGGTGGTCAGGAAGGTCTGTGAAACTTGGACGCTTGCAAGGTACACTGATCCTGAAAAGACTCTGTTTGCAAAGTACTTGGCACACACAAACTCCACGGCGGACAGGCACTACCGAGAGAAAGTGCTAGATGACATCTGTCATGGTTACAAGCTGGTGAAGAGATCTGGTAGTAGTGATGAGGACCGGACCCCATCTGCCGCTGCCCTCCTGGAGGAAATACACATGGTGGGGAGGGAGATGGAATGTCTGCCCAACACTTCAAGTAGCAGTGATTAATATGTATGTGTAAATGAAATAAACTATTTTTCTATCTCAAATGAAGTTGGCTCAGGTCATCAGTTCCAGAGGCTGGGCACGATGATAAGCCTCTCCTGATCCACAGAGGTGGTGTATCATGGCATGGGAGTCAAGTCTCGCACATCCCTTGGAAGAAGGGAGATTGGCCCCGGGGCGAACTGGGTGGTCTCATCCCACCAGCGGTTCCAGAGGCTGGGCACGATGATAAGCCTCTCCTGATCCACAGAGGTGGTGTATCATGGCATGGGAGTCAAGTCTCGCACATCCCTTGGAAGAAGGGAGATTGGCCCCGGGGCGAACTGGGTGGTCTCATCCCACCAGCGGTTCCAGAGGCTGGGCACGATGATAAGCCTCTCCTGATCCACAGAGGTGGTGTATCATGGCATGGGAGTCAAGTCTCGCACATCCCTTGGAAGAAGGGAGATTGGCCCCGGGGCGAACTGGGTGGTCTCATCCCACCAGCGGTTCCAGAGGCTGGGCACGATGATAAGCCTCTCCTGATCCACAGAGGTGGTGTATCATGGCATGGGAGTCAAGTCTCGCACATCCCTTGGAAGAAGGGAGATTGGCCCCGGGGCGAACTGGGTGGTCTCATCCCACCAGCGGTTCCAGAGGCTGGGCACGATGATAAGCCTCTCCTGATCCACAGAGGTGGTGTATCATGGCATGGGAGTCAAGTCTCGCACATCCCTTGGAAGAAGGGAGATTGGCCCCGGGGCGAACTGGGTGGTCTCATCCCACCAGCGGTTCCAGAGGCTGGGCACGATGATAAGCCTCTCCTGATCCACAGAGTTGGTGTATCATGGCATGGGAGTCAAGTCTCGCACATCCCTTGGAAGAAGGGAGATTGGCCCCGGGGCGAACTGGGTGGTCTCATCCCACCAGCGGTTCCAGAGGCTGGGCACGATGATAAGCCTCTCCTGATCCACAGAGGTGGTGTATCATGGCATGGGAGTCAAGTCTCGCACATCCCTTGGAAGAAGGGAGATTGGCCCCGGGGCGAACTGGGTGGTCTCATCCCACCAGCGGTTCCAGAGGCTGGGCACGATGATAAGCCTCTCCTGATCCACAGAGGTGGTGTATCATGGCATGGGAGTCAAGTCTCGCACATCCCTTGGAAGAAGGGAGATTGGCCCCGGGGCGAACTGGGTGGTCTCATCCCACCAGCGGTTCCAGAGGCTGGGCACGATGATAAGCCTCTCCTGATCCACAGAGTTGGTGTATCATGGCATGGGAGTCAAGTCTCGCACATCCCTTGGAAGAAGGGAGATTGGCCCCGGGGCGAACTGGGTGGTCTCATCCCACCAGCGGTTCCAGAGGCTGGGCACGATGATAAGCCTCTCCTGATCCACAGAGGTGGTGTATCATGGCATGGGAGTCAAGTCTCGCACATCCCTTGGAAGAAGGGAGATTGGCCCCGGGGCGAACTGGATTGGCCCCGGGGCGAACTGGGTGGTCTCATCCCACCAGCGGTTCCAGAGGCTGGGCACGATGATAAGCCTCTCCTGATCCACAGAGGTGGTGTATCATGGCATGGGAGTCAAGTCTCGCACATCCCTTGGAAGAAGGGAGATTGGCCCCGGGGCGAACTGGGTGGTCTCATCCCACCAGCGGTTCCAGAGGCTGGGCACGATGATAAGCCTCTCCTGATCCACAGAGTTGGTGTATCATGGCATGGGAGTCAAGTCTCGCACATCCCTTGGAAGAAGGGAGATTGGCCCCGGGGCGAACTGGGTGGTCTCATCCCACCAGCGGTTCCAGAGGCTGGGCACGATGATAAGCCTCTCCTGATCCACAGAGGTGGTGTATCATGGCATGGGAGTCAAGTCTCGCACATCCCTTGGAAGAAGGGACATATGCCTCAGGGGGCAAACTGGGTGGTCTCATCCCATCAGCTGTTCCAGGGGCCTGGGTAGGAGTCCCCCACTCCACCCCCTGCTTTCTCCACCCTTGGATCTTGTTGTCTGTGCGAACCTCCTCCACCCACCCTAGATCGATTTGGCATGTCGCGACCCGGCGGGTAGGGACCCTCGCTCGGCCGGACTTTGGAGTCCGTGCCGGCATATGGTGAGTGCGTCCCCTCTCCCTTCTAGCCCAGGTTCGACGCTGTGTGTGGCGGTCCCCTCATCTCGGAGCACAAGTCCCCCTCTACAAGCCCTTCAAGTCTCGGCTTCCTACCCCCTAAGGGGACCGAGAAGAAGGTAGAGAGGCTCCAAGGGGTCAACTGGGTGGGCGCATCCCACTGACAGTTCCAGGGGCCTGGGCAGGAGTCCCACACTCCTTTCCGCCGGCAAGAGAAGGTATCATTTGATGGTTTGAGCGAGAGAACCAGATATGAGAGCGAACCTGGCCGTCTCTCCCCAGCAGCAGTTCCAGAGGCTGGGCATGATGGCTCGACACCCCTGGGTCTCAGAGGCATGTGACACGAAAGGGGGTCTCCCTTTCCAACACCTCCCGGAAGAAGGTAGAGAGACCATGGGAGGTGGGCAGGGTGTTTTGATCCCACCATCAGTTCCATGACATCCGCTGTGTCGACTGGAGGAAAGACTTCCACAGAGGTAGGGGTGATTTTGGAAATGTCTACCCAGGAAAGGAGCACCGAAATCGGGTAACATAATCTGACTTTCCCCCTCTGCCATTCCCGGAGGGAAGGTGGTACAGACAAGCTGGAGGTCTCCTCTTGGAGCCCAAGTCCCCCTCTACCATCCCTGCAAGTCTTGGATCCCTAGCTTGAAAGAAGGGAGCTGGGCTGAACTTCCATGATTCAGGGGGACTTTGTGCAAAATGTATCCAGGGGCTATGGAAGTCAAATCGGGTAACATTTTCCGATTTTGCCCCGCCGGGCTGAACTTCCATAAGGGTGTCCGTTTGGCCGTTTTGAGAAAGAGAACCAGCTATGAGATCGAACCTGGCTGTCTCTTACCGACAGCAGTTCCAGAGGCTGGGCATGACGGCTCGAGACCCCTGGGTCTCAGCGGCATGTGACACGAAAGGGGGCCCCCCTTTCCAACACCTCCCGGAAGAAGGTAGAGAGACCCTGGGGGGTGGACAGGGTGATTTGATCCCACCATCAGTTCCATGACATCCGAGGTGTCGGCTGGGAGGCAAGACTTCCACAGATTCAGGGGGGATTTTTGGAAATGTCTGCCCAGGAAAGGAGCACCGTAGGCGGGTAAGAATTTCTGATTTCCCCCCTCTGCCATTCCCGGAGGGAAGGTGGTACAGACAAGCTGGAGGTCTCCTCTCGGAGCCCAAGTCCCCCTTTACCATCCCTGCAAGTCTTGGATCCCTAGCTTGAAAGAAGGGCTCTGGGCTGAACTTCCATGATTCAGGGGGACTTTGTGCAAAATGTATCCAGGGGCTATGGAAGTCAAATCGGGTAACATTTTCCGATTTTGCCCCGCCGGGCTGAACTTCCATAAGGGTGTCCGTTTGGCCGTTTTGAGAAAGAGAACCAGCTATGAGATCAAACCTGGCTGTCTCTTACCGACAGCAGTTCCAGAGGCTGGGCATGACGGCTCGAGACCCCTGGGTCTCAGCGGCATGTGACACGAAAGGGGGCCCCCCTTTCCAACACCTCCCGGAAGAAGGTAGAGAGACCCTGGGGGGTGGACAGGGTGATTTGATCCCACCATCAGTTCCATGACATCCGAGGTGTTGGCTGGGAGGCAAGACTTCCTCAGATTCAGGGGGGATTTTTGGAAATGTCTGCCCAGGAAAGGAGCACCGTAGGCGGGTAAGAATTTCTGATTTCCCCCCTCTGCCATTCCCGGAGGGAAGGTGGTACAGACAAGCTGGAGGTCTCCTCTTGGAGCCCAAGTCCCCTTCTACCATCCCTGCAAGTCTGGGATCCCTACCTTGAAAGGGGGCCGCTGGGCTGAACTTCCATGATTCAGGGGGACTTTGTGCAAAATGTATCCAGGGGCTATGGAAGTCAAATCGGGTAACATTTTGCGATTTTGCCCCGCCGGGCTGAACTTCCATAAGGGTGTCCGTTTGGCCGTTTTGAGAAAGAGAACCAGCTATGAGATCAAACCTGGCTGTCTCTTACCGACAGCAGTTCCAGAGGCTGGGCATGACGGCTCGAGACCCCTGGGTCTCAGCGGCATGTGACACGAAAGGGGGCCCCCCTTTCCAACACCTCCCGGAAGAAGGTAGAGAGACCCTGGGGGGTGGACAGGGTGATTTGATCCCACCATCAGTTCCATGACATCCGAGGTGTTGGCTGGGAGGCAAGACTTCCTCAGATTCAGGGGGGATTTTTGGAAATGTCTGCCCAGGAAAGGAGCACCGTAGGCGGGTAAGAATTTCTGATTTCCCCCCTCTGCCATTCCCGGAGGGAAGGTGGTACAGACAAGCTGGAGGTCTCCTCTTGGAGCCCAAGTCCCCTTCTACCATCCCTGCAAGTCTGGGATCCCTACCTTGAAAGGGGGCCGCTGGGCTGAACTTCCATGATTCAGGGGGACTTTGTGCAAAATGTATCCAGGGGCTATGGAAGTCAAATCGGGTAACATTTTGCGATTTTGCCCCGCCGTTCTGAACTTCCATAAGTATGTCCGTTTGGCCGTTTTGAGAAAGAGAACCAGCTATGAGATCAAACCTGGTTGTCTCTTACCGACAGCAGTTCCAGAGGCTGGGCAGGACGGCTCGACACCCCTGGGTCTCAGCGGCATGTGACACGAAAGGGGGCCCCCCTTTCCAACACCTCCCGGAAGAAGGTAGAGAGACCCTGGGGGGTGGACAGGGTGATTTGATCCCACCATCAGTTCCATGACATCCGAGGTGTTGGCTGGGAGGCAAGACTTCCTCAGATTCAGGGGGGATTTTTGGAAATGTCTGCCCAGGAAAGGAGCACCGTAGGCGGGTAAGAATTTCTGATTTCCCCCCTCTGCCATTCCCAGAGGGAAGGTGGTACAGACAAGCCGGAGGTCTCCTCTCAGAGCCCAAGTCCCCCTTCTACCAGCCCTGCAAGTCTCGGCTTCCTAGCGCCGAAGGGGGGGCCGAGAAGAAGGTAGAGAGGCTCCAGGGGGTGAACACTGTGTTCACATCCCACCAGCAGTTCCAGGGGCCTGGGTAGGAGTCCCCCACTCCTCCCTTCTGCTTTCTCCACCCTCGGATCTTGTTGTCTGTGCGAACCTCCTCCACCCTAGATCGATTTGGCATGTCGCGACCCGGCGGGTAGGGACCCTCGCTCGGCCGGACTTTGGAGTCCGTGCCGGCTTACGGCGAGAGTGTCCCCTCTCCCTTCTAGCCCGGGTTCGACGCTGTGTGTCGCGCCGCTCTGAGCACAAGTCCCCCTCTACAAGTCCTTCAAGTCTCGGCTTCCCAGCCCCTAAGGGGGCCGAGAAGAAGGTAGAGAGGCTCCGGGGGTGTGAACTGTGTGGTCACATCCCACCAGCAGTTCCAGGGGCCTGGGTAGGAGTCCCCCACTCCTCCCGCCGGCACAGAGAAGCGTGTGGACTTTGTCATTTTATTTGGAGAGAGAGAGAGAGATAGAGAGTACCATGACAAGGGGATGGAGTCGAGGGGCGCATCCCGCCAGCAGTTCCAGAGGCCCGGGAAGGAGTCCCCCACCCCGGCCCTTTCTCCACAAAAGGGTAAGGGGGACTTGCTATTCGGAAGCGGGCGACCGAGGAGGGTGAATCCGGTGTAGTTGTCCCCCCCCGGTGGTCCCACGGGGCCTGGGCAGGAGCCCCTCGATCCTCCCGCCGGCAAGAGAAGGTAGACTTTGTCGGTTTGACGGTTTGAGCGAGAGGACCAGCTATGAGATCGAACCTGGCTGTCTCTTACCGACAGCAGTTCCAGAGGCTGGGCATGACGGCTCGAGACCCCTGGGTCTCAGCGGCATGTGACACGAAAGGGGGCCCCCCTTTCCAACACCTCCCGGAAGAAGGTAGAGAGGCCAAGGGGAGCGAACTGGGTGGGCGCATCCCACCGGCAGTTCGACGGGCCTGGGCAGGAGTTCCTCGCTCCTCCCGCCGGCAAGAGAAGGTAGACTTTGTCGGTTTGACGGTTTGAGCGAGAGGACCAGCTATGAGATCGAACCTGGCTGTCTCTTACCGACAGCAGTTCCAGAGGCTGGGCATGACGGCTCGAGACCCCTGGGTCTCAGCGGCATGTGACACGAAAGGGGGGCCCCCTTTCCAACACCTCCCGGAAGAAGGTAGAGAGGCCAAGGGGAGCGAACTGGGTGGGCGCATCCCACCGGCAGTTCGACGGGCCTGGGCAGGAGTTCCTCGCTCCTCCCGCCGGCAAGAGAAGGAAGACTTTGTCGGTTTGAAGGTTTGAGCGAGAGGACCAGCTATGAGATCGAACCTGGCTGTCTCTTACCGACAGCAGTTCCAGAGGCTGGGCATGACGGCTCGAGACCCCTGGGTCTCAGCGGCATGTGACACGAAAGGGGGCCCCCCTTTCCAACACCTCCCGGAAGAAGGTAGAGAGGCCAAGGGGAGCGAACTGGGTGGGCGCATCCCACCGGCAGTTCGACGGGCCTGGGCAGGAGTTCCTCGCTCCTCCCGCCGGCAAGAGAAGGTAGACTTTGTCGGTTTGAAGGTTTGAGCGAGAGGACCAGCTATGAGATCGAACCTGGCTGTCTCTTACCGACAGCAGTTCCAGAGGCTGGGCATGACGGCTCGAGACCCCTGGGTCTCAGCGGCATGTGACACGAAAGGGGGCCCCCCTTTCCAACACCTCCCGGAAGAAGGTAGAGAGGCCAAGGGGAGCGAACTGGGTGGGCGCATCCCACTGGCAGTTCGACGGGCCTGGGCAGGAGTTCCTCGCTCCTCCCGCCGGCAAGAGAAGGTAGACTTTGTCGGTTTGATGGTTTGAGCGAGAGGACCAGCTATGAGATCGAACCTGGCTGTCTCTTACCGACAGCAGTTCCAGAGGCTGGGCATGAGGGCTCGACACCCCTGGGTCTCAGCGGCATGTGACACGAAAGGGGGCCCCCCTTTCCAACACCTCCCGGAAGAAGGTAGAGAGGCCCAGGGGAGCGAACTGGGTGGGCGCATCCCACCGGCAGTTCGACGGGCCTGGGCAGGAGTCCCACACTCCTCCCGCCGGCAAGAGAAGGTAGACTTTGTCGGTTTGATGGTTTGAGCGAGAGGACCAGCTATGAGATCGAACCTGGCTGTCTCTTACCGACAGCAGTTCCAGAGGCTGGGCATGAGGGCTCGACACCCCTGGGTCTCAGCGGCATGTGACACGAAAGGGGGCCCCCCTTTCCAACACCTCCCGGAAGAAGGTAGAGAGGCCCAGGGGAGCGAACTGGGTGGGCGCATCCCACCGGCAGTTCGAGGGGCCTGGGCAGGAGTCCCACACTCCTCCCGCCGGCCAGAGAAGGTAGAAAGATGGACTTTGTTGGTTTGAGCGAGAGAACCAGCTATGAGATCGAACCTGGCCGTCTTATACCGACAGCAGTTCCAGAGGCTGGGCATGACGGCTCGATACCCCTGGGTCTCAGCGGCATGTGACACGAAAGGGGGCCCCCCTTTCCAACACCTCCCGGAAGAAGGTAGAGAGGCCAAGGGGAGCGAACTGGGTGGGCGCATCCCACCGGCAGTTCGACGGGCCTGGGCAGGAGTTCCTCGCTCCTCCCGCCGGCAAGAGAAGGTAGACTTTGTCGGTTTGACGGTTTGAGCGAGAGGACCAGCTATGAGATCGAACCTGGCTGTCTCTTACCGACAGCAGTTCCAGAGGCTGGGCAGGACGGCTCGACACCCCTGGGTCTCAGCGGCATGTGACACAAAAGGGGGCCCCCCTTTCCAACACCTCCCGGAAGAAGGTAGAGAGGCCCAGGGGAGCGAACTGGGTGGGGGCATCCCACCGGCAGTTCGAGGGGCCTGGGCAGGAGTCCCACACTCCTCCCGCCGGCCAGAGAAGGTAGAAAGATGGACTTTGTTGGTTTGAGCGAGAGAACCAGCTATGAGATCGAACCTGGCCGTCGCATACCGACAGCAGTTCCAGGGGCTGGGCAGGACGGCTCGACACCCCTGGGTCTCAGCGGCATGTGACACGAAAGGGGGCCCCCCTTTCCAACACCTCCCGGAAGAAGGTAGAGAGGCCCAGGGGAGTGAACTGGGTGGACGCATCCCACCGGCAGTTCCAGGGAACTGGGCAGGAGTCCCCACTCCTTCCCCTGCTTTCTCCACCATTGATCGATTTGGCTTGTCGTGACCCGGCGGGTAGGGACCCTCGCTCGGCCGGACTTTGGAGTCCGTGCCGGCATATGGCGAGTGTGTCCCCTCTCCCTTCTAGCCCGGGTTCGACGCTGTGTGTCGCGGCGCTCGTGGCGGTCCCCTCATCCGTGCAACCCCCTCGCCCAGCTCCCGCTGCCGGGGGTGGGTTGCTTGGGGGGAACCCCCTCTGGCTGTCCTGTCGAGCTCGCTCCGAACGGGCAGAAAAAAAAGGCGTCTGAAAACGCGCGGTCTTGCCGCGGGAGGACCTCCCGGGCCTAAGGGACGCGTGGGTCGTATGCCCTCCGCCGCTCCCCAGCGACCTGATTAGTTTCGGGCCTAAGGGATGCGTGGGGTGTCTGCCCTCTGCCTCTCCCCAGTAACCCGAGTCGTTCCGTCCCTGCGGTGCGCCCCGTGCGGCGGCACATCTTCTCTGCGGTCGACACCCAAACACCCGAACGGGCAGGAAAATGTGTTTGAAACCGTGCGGTCTCGCCATGGGAGGGCCTTCCTGGGCCTAAGGGATGCGTGGGTCGTACGCCCTCCGCCGCCTCCCCAGTCACCCGATTTGTTTCGGGCCTAAGGGACGCGTAGGTGGTGTCTGCCCTCTGTCACTCCCCAGTAACCCGGGTTCGTTCCGTCCCCATGCGGCGTTCCCCGTGCGGCGGAGGGACGTCTTCTCTGCGGTCGACACCCGAAGGGGCAGAAGAAACATGTTTGAAGTCTTGCGGTCTCACCACGGGAGGACAGCCTCCTGGGCCTAAGGGACGCGTGGGTTTGTATGCCCTCCGCCGCTCCCCAGCGACCCGATTTATTTCGGGCCTAAGGGATGCGTGGGGTGTCTGCCCTCTGCCTCTCCCCAGTAACCCGAGTTGTTCCATCCCTGCGGTGCGCCCCGTGCGGCGGCACATCTTCTCTGCGGTCGACACCCGAATGGGCAGGAAAATGTGTTTGAAACCGTGCGGTCTCGCCACGGGAGGGCCTTCCTGGGCCTAAGGGATGCGTGGGTTGTACGCCCTCCGCCGCCTCCCCAGTCACCCGATTTGTTTCGGGCCTAAGGGACGCGTAGGTGGTGTCTGCCCTCTGTCACTCCCCAGTAACCTGGGTTCGTTCCGTCCCCGTGCGGCGTTCCCCGTGTGGCGGAGGCACGTCTTCTCTGCGGTCGACACCCGAAGGTGGCAGAAGAAACACGTTTGAAGTCTTGCGGTCTCACCAAGGGAGGACAGCCTCCTGGGCCTAAGGGACGCGTGGGTTCGTACGCCCTCCGCCGCTCCCCAGCGACCCGATTTATTTTGGGCCTAAGGGATGCGAGGGGTGTCTGCCCTCCGCCGCTCCCCAGTAACCCGGGCGGGCCGTTTCCTTTCCCGCGGCGCCCTCCGCTCGACGGCTGCGTGTCTTCTCTGCCGTCGACACCCGTACGCCCGTACTTCCAGAAAAAAGGCGCCTGAAGTCGCGCTGTCTCGCCGCGGGAGGACCTCCCGGGCCTAAGGGACGCTTGGGTCGTATGCCCTCCGCCGCTCCCCAGTCACCCGATTCGTTTTGGGCCTAAGGGAAGCGTGGGGTGTCTGCCCTCTGCTGCTCCCCAGTAAACCCCGGTTGTCCCTGCGGCGTCCCCCCAGCGTGGCGGCTGCGCGCCCTTCTCTGCTGTCGGGCACCACTCGTTGGCGACCCCCACGGCGGGGTGAACCCGCGCCACCGGGCAGGGATCACTCGCGCCGCATAGCCCTGAGTTTTTGCCAGAGAAGAGAGACTACAGGGTTGAAGCGGGTAGATAAGGAGCCCGAGAGGCAGGCGACCCGTCCCCGGGCCTCGGCCCTGGGGGCTTCTTCTCCTCGTCCTCCGGATACACCTCCTTCCCTCTCACCCCCACCGCCCTCGTCTGCTCCTCTGCTCTCAGCGGCTAGGAGGGGGAGGAAGAGGGCCGCGCACGGCCCTTCAGGGGCGTTCGGTCAGACTCCGGATCTTTCCGTCCACCTCCTCCTCCCTCTCCGCACCGGGGGGCGCGCGTTTCTCCGGGAAACCGCCCCTCCTCGCTCCGTCGCCTACCTGGTTGATCCTGCCAGTAGCATATGCTTGTCTCAAAGATTAAGCCATGCACGTGTAAGTACGCACGGCCGGTACAGTGAAACTGCGAATGGCTCATTAAATCAGTTATGGTTCCTTTGATCGCTCCAACCGTTACTTGGATAACTGTGGTAATTCTAGAGCTAATACATGCCGACGAGCGCTGACCCCCAGGGATGCGTGCATTTATCAGACCAAAACCAATCCGGGGGCCCGGGCGCGGCGGGGCCCGCGTGCGGGGGTGGTCTCGGCCTCCCCGATTCCCGCCCGCCGCCGCTCTCCCCGGCCGCTTTGGTGACTCTAGATAACCTCGGGCCGATCGCACGTCCCTGTGACGGCGACGATCCATTCGGATGTCTGCCCTATCAACTTTCGATGGTACTTTCTGCGCCTACCATGGTGACCAC
This sequence comes from Bufo bufo, assembly GCF_905171765.1. Taxonomy (NCBI): domain Eukaryota; kingdom Metazoa; phylum Chordata; class Amphibia; order Anura; family Bufonidae; genus Bufo; species Bufo bufo. Next base: position 59,606 of record NW_024401165.1, read on the forward strand.
GGGTAACGGGGAATCAGGGTTCGATTCCGGAGAGGGAGCCTGAGAAACGGCTACCACATCCAAGGAAGGCAGCAGGCGCGCAAATTACCCACTCCCGACTCGGGGAGGTAGTGACGAAAAATAACAATACAGGACTCTTTCGAGGCCCTGTAATTGGAATGAGTACACTTTAAATCCTTTAACGAGGATCTATTGGAGGGCAAGTCTGGTGCCAGCAGCCGCGGTAATTCAGTGTAGCTCCAGCAGCAGAGGAGGAAGGGTGTGGCTGTTTGGAGCTCCTGAGCCTCCAGAAGCAGCAAGGCCCAGGGGATTTTATTTTCATCTGAATCCCCTGGGCGGAACCAGGCTTGTGGGGAGAAGTTACCATCTTTCTCCCCAGCCCAGGCCCTGCCTCTCCCTAGGGAGTTGGCAGGGTCCTGCGGCCATGTCCTCCAAGGAGAGGTACCCTGCTCCCCTGTCGGGGTCAGGCGGAGGCAGGGAGTCCGGTGCGCGGACCCGAAGTGGCGGAGGCGAGGGGGAGAAGAAGATCAGACGTGGCAGCAGCGACCAAGTCCCCCCTGAGGACCCTGGAGCTTCCAGAAAGAGGATTGGAGGCGCTGCTGGGGCTGGAGAGGTGCCGTCCCAGGTAGGTTGGGGGTCCCGGCGGGAGGGGGAGTCCACCCCCACCTACAGCTCCCGGGTGGCGTTCCACCTCCGTGAAATCAAGGAGCTGGGGCGGCACCTCAAAATCCTGAGCCAGGAGCTTGGATTGCAGAGGATTAAAGCAAACAACATGTCAAGCAAGAAAAGGCTCCCTATATCACAGAGGATTAGGGAGCTAAAGGTGGAGATCAATATGTTTGAGGAAAAAAGGGAGGCTTTGATAAAAGAGAGCGGGCCCTTTATGGAAAAAATACAGAATGAGGAGAGATTCCTCGCTATGAAGGAAAGGAGAGGGGAGCGGTGTGAGAGGAATGGTGGGGAGGAGGATAGTGTGCTGGGTGAAACACCTGTTTCCAGCATGTCTGTCACTCCCCCGTCGTTTGTGCCTGAGCCTGCACCAGCTCCCCCTCTCGGTCCCCAGCTGCCTGTACCAGAGGACTATAGTAGTATTACTGCTGAACAAGCAGGACTGCCTCTGTCCGAGGATGAGGACTTTGAGAGCAGTAGTGGTGGAAACGGAGGGCTCTTGGAGGAAATCCGGATGCTGGAGTCCCCAATAGAGCTGAGGAGCTTTGTCTTTGGGGATGAGCTCCTAGAAGATGAGGGCAGGAGAAAGAAAAAGGAAAAGAGAAAGAAAAAGGAAAAGAAAGCAAAAGCTAAAGAGGCTAAATACATCTATGTGCCGCTTCTGACGGGGGCTGAAAAGTCCATGCCAGACGTGGCATTGGTAAAAGACATCCCGGGTCTGACTGTGGTATCAGAGCACGGGAATAAGGAACAAAAGATGGTGGATATCGGCACTACTGGCCTCATGGAGGACACTATGGGCAATGGTGGCCAATCGGGAGCCTCCTGCACTGTGGGTCACTCCCCTGTGGGAGGGGGGGGTGGCTTGGTGCAGGGGCTTGCTCCCGTGATAGAGGCCGGCCTGTCCGCCGCCCCGATGTGTAGGGTGGTGCTGGGGCGGTGCGACGGACTGGCCGTCCCTCCCACTCATGGTGATGCTTCCTCGGTCCCTGCTGTTTGTTCGCAGTGGGGATCGGGGAGCGGAGATGCGGCGGGGGGCGTGGCTGGGGGCGTGCCCGGGGGCGTTCCTGGCGCTGTCTCTGTGGGTTTGGATGGTGCTGGGGGCGCGTCTGTGTGCGCTCCTGGGCACGGTCCTCCTCCTTGTGATATTGTGGCCGGGGGTGGGGGGGTGGCCGGGGGTGGGGGGGTGGCTGGGGGCGTGTCTGGGCGCGCGCCTGGTGATGCTCTTGTTGTTGGGGGCGTTGCTGGGGGCGTGCCCGGGTGCGCTCCTGGGCGCGATCCTCCTCCCTGCAGTGTTGCGGCTGGGGGGGTGTCTGGGCGGGCCTCTGGTGATGCTCCTGCTGTTGGGGGCGTTGCTGGGGGCGTGTCCGGGCGCGCTCTCAGCTCTGAGGAGGAAGTGGCTGAAAATGCCGCCAAGCGCAAATGTATCATTGAGAAGACTGGAGAGGCTGGGGGCAGCAGGGTGGCAGCCCTCAGGAAAGGAAAGCAGGGGTACTCTCCTGGGACGGTGGAGAGGTACGTCAGGACGGGGGCATTGCCCTCCTCCCCTGTTTCCTCCGGCTCGGAGGATATTGGGGTGCCAAACAGGGTTGTTGGCACCACCAGTGTCCAGGTTGGAGGGAAGAGCAAGAATAAGGCGAATAAAGAAATAAATAAAGAAATAAACATGGCTGAAGCCAAAATGGTTGTCACTGGCCCAGCAGTGAGTCTGGAGTCTCCAGCTCTGGAGGTGGTGGGGACCCCTGAAAAAGGGGTTCTTTCCTCCCCAGAGGGTAGGCCAGGTGGTCCTCCTGGGGCTGGGGGGGCCGGGGGGGTGTCGGCTGGGGGGCCAGTGGTGGCTTTGCGTTCCGCTGGTGGTCCCCGTGGGTTGGCTGGTGCCCCTGCGGTCCCTCTGGCCCCTGGAGGGACTAGTAGCGGGATTTCCCCCCCCCCAGGAAAAACCAATGTAACTGCATTTTTTATGGATTTAGCAAAAAGAATTGAAGCAACAGTTAAGAAGAGTAGGGAAGCTGCGCCTGGCCCCGGTGGGGGGGCGGCTGCGGGAGTTCGGTTTTTAGCCACTGAACAAGTGGCTGGGGCTCCTGGTGTCGCCCCCCTGGTGGGGTCTGGTGCAGTACAGTCTAGTACAGTGGGGGAGGGGGGGGCCGGTCCGGCTGCCCCTCCTGTGGGGGTGGCGCCCGGCAGAAGTTATGCCGAGGTGGCTGCTGCCGCAGGGGGGGGGGGTTTGTCCTCATTGGCTTCCTCTTTTCCTGAGTCTGGTTCTGGTGACTTGCAGCGGCGACTTCTGGAGGCCCTCAAAAAGGGGGAAAGCTCCATCATAGTAGAGGGTGAGAAGGTTGATCTATCCTTCTGGATAGATAGGTTTGGACTAAGGGCCTTCCGAGAGCAGAGAAGGGGCGAGACCAACTGGTCTTCACCCACAACCGGCCCTGGGGCTAGACGGAATGTAGTCTGTCTCAAATGGGGAAGTGATGATGCGTGCCCTACTAGAAAGAGGGTCGCAGAGCTCCTGTTTGGGATGGGGTTCAAGGTGGCTGACATCTTCGCCTTGATACATCCGTTTGGTTCCAAGGAGTTCGACATCAGTTTTGTCCGGTCAGAGGGCCTTGAGCTTTTCTGGTCCGGATACCAGCTGGTGAAGAACATGCCGGACTGGCGCGGTTTCCGGGCTTGCCCGGTGACCCGCCAGAATGAGGTGAAGAAGGTGACCGTTCTTACCCGTAACGAGTCACTTTCTTGTGCGGACATCTTGACCTGGTTGAGTCGGTACGGGGACGTCCAGGGTGTCCCAGAAAAAAACCTGGATGAGTTTGGCATCTGGTCGGGCGCCTGGACCTTCAACATTAAATTGAAGAATCTAGGAGGTTCGGTTTCCCACATTCCGTCATCTGCCTTCATCGGCCGTGACAGGATCCTGGTTTTTTACAGGGGGCAACCTAAGCTCTGCCATAAGTGCGGCAGCCCCTCTCACTTCAGCGCCAGCTGCCCAGAGCAGAAGTGCGCTTTGTGCGGGGGGTTAGGTCATCTGGCCGCATCTTGTGAGCAGCAGATTAGGTGCAACCTGTGTGGTGTCTTAGGACACCCGTTTAGTCGTTGTCCCCTCTCTCAGGCCAATGCAGCCCGGGCTCAGGCGGTGGCGGGCCGGGAGACCGCCACTGCTGAGGCAGGTGCTGGCAGAGGCAGTAGAGGTCAGGGGTCTGTGAAGAATAAAAACGGTCCGTCTAGGCAGAGGCGGAGGGAGAAGCGCCAGGAGGAAAGGGAACAGGTGGATCCCCGTTCTGAGGTGATGCCTGCCCCTTCCCAAGCGGTGGCCTCCCGTAGAGGATCGGAGACCCCAGGGGGCAGCGAACTGAGGGCAGAAATCAGGAGACTGGAACGGGATGAGGTGGCTCAGTCCTCTTACTACGAAAGTGCAGCAGAGGGTAGTGGGACTGAGCCCGAGAACATCAAAGGGAAACGACTGACCAAAACAAGAAGCTCGACCAGAGTGGCCAAGGAAGGTGCAACTGGCTCCCCTCTGGAGCTTTCCAACCGGTATCTCACTTTGGATGAGATCGCCGCCTCTTCTTCATCTGGGGAAGAGGTCATAGGTGGGGTACCGGAGGAGCAGGAGGGAGAGCCTTTAGGGGGCCCCGCGCCCCTCTCCGGTGGGGATGTAAGGTCCTCAGGAGAGGAGGCAGGAAGGGGTTCGGGAACTGAGAAAGCCAAGGGTGGTGCGCAGGGGCGGACAGTGGTGCCAGAAGGGATGGACACCACTGTCTCCCTCAAGAGAGGGCGCACTGCCTTGGAGGATAGCCCCGGGAAGGGTGGAAGGAAGAAGGACATCTAACTCGATCATCCTGTATGGCGGCACCCACTCTGCTGACTCTGGCGACCATTAATGTCGCCAGCATCAAGTCGGATGCGGCTCGCTATGCAGCCTTCGATTTTTTCAGCCGTATTGAAGCTGACATTTTGTTTTTGCAGGAGACCAGGCTGTCAGATTTGGCAGCGGTTCATAAGGCGAGGAGGGAGTGGAGATCTGGGCCCTCATACTGGTCTCTTGCGGCTGAGCCGTATAGCGGAGTGGCGGTCCTTTTTACCGCACCGGTTGAAAGCCGACGGATAATCGAGTTAGAAATGGGGAGGTGTTTGATCTTGGATGTCCTCATGAGGGGGCAAGAGCTCCGCTTGATTAATATTTATGGGCCCCAATCTAAGCGGGAGAGGAAAAGCCTCTTCATGAGGATCAAGCCTTTTCTTTTTTCAAGCCGGCAGGTGGTCTTTGGAGGGGATTTCAATGCCATCACGAGACCCCAGGATAGAGGAGGCGCCAGAGACCGGCTGGCTTATGATAGCATTTCCCTTAATAGTATAGCTAGTGAGGCTCGCCTGGTGGATGTCCACATTAGGCATACCCCAGGCCGCACGGGATTCACATACCATAGGGGTAGTAACGTTAGGTCTAGAATAGATAGGTTTTATTTAAAGGAGGAGGCTATTTTCTCACCTTTAAAGGTTGTGGAGGTAGAATTCTCCGATCACTGTTTAATTATGTTTTCTCTGAACATTGCAGAATCCCCCCGCATGGGAAGAGGGTATTGGAAGCTGAATTCGGCCCTCCTGGAGGAAGCAGAGGTGAGACAATCCTTTGAGGATTTTCTTCAGGACCAGGTGTCGCTTCTGGACCTCTGTGATAGTAAGTCAGAGTGGTGGGAGATATTCAAAGATCGGGTGACCAAGTTCTTCCGCCAGCTCTCGAGCCTCAGGTCCCTGGACAGGTACCGCCTGTACCAGGGCTTGAGGAGGAAGCTTGAGCATTTGGTCTCGACTGGGGGTAGCCGAGAGGATATCTCCAGGGTGAAATCTTTGCTCAAGAGGTGCCAGTATGATAGGCACGCATCTTTGGTTTTTGAGAGGGATTTCGGGAGGTACCGCTCGCCCGACCCTTACAGAAACTGTAAGATGTCAGTGAGTTGTAAGTTGGTGACAGGACTGATAGACGGTACGGGGTCTCTGAACAGGTCCAGATCAGGGATCCTGGAAGTCGTCAGATCCTTCTACTCGCACCTCTTGGGGAGGAAGGATCTGGATCGGGACAGGATGGCAAGTTTCCTGACCGAGACCATACCCGACACAGGGGCTCACCTCCCTCTTGATGTTTTGGCAGAAGAGATCAGAGAAGAGGAAGTTATTCTGGCGGTGGAGGGGCTCGCTCTGAAGAAGTCGCCAGGTCCGGATGGCTTAACATCGGAGTTTTACAAGACCTTTAAGGACTCCTTATGTCCCCTCTTGACCAAGGTATTTAATGAGTGTCTATCCTCGGGCACTCTGCCAAGGTCAATGAGGAGGTCCGCTCTCATCCTTCTGTCAAAGGGTAAGGATCCAAGCCGTATTGAGAATTGGCGTCCCATAGCGCTTCTCAATGCGGACAGGAAGATTTTGGCAAAGATACTGTTCAACCGGTTGGTGAAGTTTGCGCCACAGCTCCTCTCGGGATCCCAGCACTGCTCGGTTCCAGGCCGCAGCACCTTTAGCGCTGTACTTGGTGTCCGGGAGGCAGTGGAGCAGAGTAAGGCTGGGAACTGGAGGGGGTACATGCTATCCCTGGATCAGGCAAAGGCTTTTGATCGAGTGAACCATGAGTACCTCTGGTCAGTCCTTTTGAAATATGGCCTGCCGGGGAGGTTTGTTGATTGGCTAAGAACATTATATGCGGGGGCGGAGACTTTCCCGCTTGTGAATGGTTGGTTGGGCCACTCCTTTGAGGTTGGGTCTGGCGTCCGCCAGGGCTGTCCTTTGAGCCCGCTGTTATACGTGTTTGCGATTGATCCCTTCCTTAGAGGGGTTGATCGCGGACCGTTAGCGGGAGTCGGGATGGATCGGGCGGCGCCGGAAGCCACTCTGAGGGTGGTAGCGTACGCTGATGATGTCACTGTCTTTGTATCCTCGAGAGAGGAGGCGGAGTATGTGATGTCAGAGGTGGAGCGCTACTCGGAGGCTTCCGGGTCCCTAATCAACCGGGATAAGTGTGAGAGTCTCTGGCTGGGGGGGGGCGATCCAGCTTTCGATCTCCCGGACACTCTCCCAGAGCCTCAGTCATCAGCAAAGGTCTTAGGCGTCCATTTCGGCCATGGGGATTACCCCACGCAAAATTGGGAGTGCAGGCTCAAGACCGCCGCTCAAAGGGTTGACCAGTGGAAGGGTTGGTCTTTGACCCTTAGGGAAAGGGTTCACTTGGTCAAGTCATATCTTCTGCCTTTGCTTATCTATGTGGGTAGTGTGTGTATCTTGCCAGAGTCTCTCTGGCCTCGGGTCTATAGCCTGTTCTTCCAACTGTTATGGGGGAACAGGCTTAACCTAGTCAAGAGGGAGGTGACTTACCGCACAAGGAGACTAGGGGGGTTGTGTATGGTCAACCCTGTGGTGTTCCTGGTGAACACTTTTGTTAAGATCAATCTGCCAGACCTCTGGAAAGAGAGGGCTCCTCCGTGGGTAGTCTCCTGTAGGGGATGGTTTCGGCCCTTCTTCCAGGAATGGGAGCAAGGAGGGCGAGTGAAGGACTTGAGGACACCCCATGGGTATCTTCCGGCTTACGTCACCCCGGTTCTGAAGGTAATCCGCCGGTGGGGTTTGGAGGTAGGGGAGATCAGGACTCTGTCAAGGCGTGCCCTTGACGCTAGGGTCTTGTTGACCCACTTCCAAAAGCCCCTGGCCCTCAGGGATTGCCCAAGTCGGGATCTAGACAAGGGGCTTCAGTTGTTAAATTCAGCAAGGATCCCCTTGAAGTATTGGGACTTGGCTTGGCGCTGTTTCCACGGGAAGCTGTATGTAAGGGACAATTTGAAGTACAGGAACTCCGATGAAAGGGGTTGTCCCCGGGAGGAGTGTGGCGACATACTGGAAAGTATGGAGCACTTCCTGCTTCATTGTCCCTTCAATACAGAAGTGTACCAACGGGTGGGAGCTTCCATTGGCTGGACCCGGCTGGCCGCTTTCTCCTACGCGGAGTGGGCTTATGGAGTGGTCAGAGACCTGGGTGGTCGGGACCCCTGCACCGTTTTTATAGTTAGCACAGTGGTTAGGTTCTTCACATGGAATGCACGGTGTTTAGTTTCGACCCAGCAGAAAGTCCTCCTGGTGGATGAGGTGCATAGGAACATCCTCGGTGATCTGGTGAAGGTTCGTTCTCTTGAGTATGAAAAGCTGGGTACCAGCAGGGCCTCTCTCCTCTGGAGAGGTTTTGC
>NW_024401165.1:75000-100000 GCF_905171765.1 Bufo bufo
CCTCTAGCACACATAGAAGAGGATGCAATGCAATAGTGTGTGATTGGAAGCGCGGGGGATTCAGGCTTTACTCTATGTGATTTCTGCCATTGTAGCTCTGTTGCTACAGCCTTTACTTTGGGAACTTGACTCTGCGTGGTCATCTATGTTCAGCCCTATGGATGACATATGGATTAAAAGCACCATGCATGACACCTCATCTATAAACACTAGATGGCACTGCTGACAGCCTCTTTTTCTATGGTCAGCCCTTAAGCAAAATCTATAGATACTATGGTGACAAGGCCACTGGATGGGTATGGTGACCCCAACTCTCAGTTACCTATGAGGTAGCAGGCATAAAGGTGTATGGATACTATAGGGATTAATAGCACCATTGATATCACCATGCATGCAACCCCACCTATAAACACTAGATGGCAGTGCTGACAGCCTTTTTTTCTTTTCTACAGATAATTGAGTAACCGTGCCGTCAGTGGAAGTGGCTACCCGACTCTCATTACCAGTAACCTGAATGAAATGGTCATCAGTCAGTCAATGTACAAATCAAATGAGTATTCACTCCTAATATGTCCTCTAGCAGACATAGAAGAGGATGCAATGCAATAGTGTGTGATTGGAAGCGCTGGGGATTCAGGCTTTACTCTATGTGATTTCTGCCATTGTAGCTCTGTTGCTACAGCCTTTACTTTGGGAACTTGACTCTGCGTGGTCATCTATGTTCAGCCCTATGGATGACATATGGATTAAAAGCACCATGCATGACACCTCATCTATAAACACTAGATGGCACTGCTGACAGCCTCTTTTTCTTTTCTACAGACAATTGAGTAACCGTGCCGTCAGTGGAAGTGGCTACCCGACTTACTTTGGGAACTTGACTCTGCGTGGTCATCTATGTTCAGCCCTATGGATGACATATGGATTAAAAGCACCATGCATGACACCTCATCTATAAACACTAGATGGCACTGCTGACAGCCTCTTTTTCTTTTCTACAGACAATTGAGTAACCGTGCCGTCAGTGGAAGTGGCTACCCGACTCTCATTACCAGTAACCTGAATGAAATGGTCATCAGTCAGTCAATGTACAAATCAAATGAGTATTCACTCCTAATATGTCAGCAGTGCCATCTATAAACACTAGATGGCACTGCTGACAGCCTCTTTTTCTTTTCTACAGACAATTGAGTAACCGTGCCGTCAGTGGAAGTGGCTACCCGACTCTCATTACCAGTAACCTGAATGAAATGGTCATCAGTCAGTCAATGTACAAATCAAAAGAGTATTCACTCCTAATATGTTCTCTAGCAGATATAGAAGAGGATGCAAAGCAATAGTGTGTGATTTGAAGCGCTGGGGATTCAGGCTTTACTCTATGTGATTTCTGCCATTGTAGCTCTGTTGCTACAGCCTTTACTTTGGGAACTTGACTCTGCGTGGTCATCTATGTTCAGCCCTATGGATGACATATGGATTAAAAGCACCATGCATGACACCTCATCTATAAACACTAGATGGCACTGCTGACAGCCTCTTTTTCTTTTCTACAGACAATTGAGTAACCGTGCCGTCAGTGGAAGTGGCTACCCGACTCTCATTACCAGTAACCTCAATGAAATGGTCATCAGTCAGTCAATGTACAAATCAAATGAGTATTCAATCCTAATATGTCCTCTAGCAGACATAGAAGAGGATGCAATGCAATAGTGTGTGATTTGAAGCCCTGGGGATTCAGGCTTTACTCTATGTGATTTCTGCCATTGTAGCTCTGTTGCTACAGCCTTTACTTTGGGAACTTGACTCTGCGTGGTCATCTATGTTCAGCCCTATGGATGACATATGGATTAAAAGCACCATGCATGACACCTCATCTATAAACACTAGATGGCACTGCTGATAGCCTCTTTTTCTTTTCTACAGACAATTGAGTAACCGTGCCGTCAGTGGAAGTGGCTACCCGACTCTCATTACCAGTAACCTGAATGAAATGGTCATCAGTCAGTCAATGTACAAATCAAATGAGTATTCACTCCTAATATGTCAGCAGTGCCATCTATAAACACTAGATGGCACTGCTGACAGCCTCTTTTTCTTTTCTACAGATAATTGAGTAACCGTGCCGTCAGTGGAAGTGGCTACCCGACTCTCATTACCAGTAACCTGAATGAAATGGTCATCAGTCAGTCAATGTACAAATCAAATGAGTATTCACTCCTAATATGTCCTCTAGCAGACATAGAAGAGGATGCAATGCAATAGTGTGTGATTTGAAGCCCTGGGGATTCAGGCTTTACTCTATGTGATGTCTGCCATTGTAGCTCTGTTGCTACAGCCTTTACTTTGGGAACTTGACTCTGCGTGGTCATCTATGTTCAGCCCTATGGATGACATATGGATTAAAAGCACCATGCATGACACCTCATCTATAAACACTAGATGGCACTGCTGACAGCCTCTTTTTCTTTTCTACAGACAATTGAGTAACCGTGCCGTCAGTGGAAGTGGCTACCCGACTCTCATTACCAGTAACCTGAATGAAATGGTCATCAGTCAGTCAATGTACAAATCAAATGAGTATTCACTCCTAATATGTCAGCAGTGCCATCTATAAACACTAGATGGCAGTGCTGACAGCCTTTTTTTCTTTTCTACAGATAATTGAGTAACCGTGCCGTCAGTGGAAGTGGCTACCCGACTCTCATTACCAGTAACCTCAATGAAATGGTCATCAGTCAGTCAATGTACAAATCAAATGAGTATTCACTCCTAATATGTCCTCTAGCACACATAGAAGAGGATGCAATGCAATAGTGTGTGATTGGAAGCGCGGGGGATTCAGGCTTTACTCTATGTGATTTCTGCCATTGTAGCTCTGTTGCTACAGCCTTTACTTTGGGAACTTGACTCTGCGTGGTCATCTATGTTCAGCCCTATGGATGACATATGGATTAAAAGCACCATGCATGACACCTCATCTATAAACACTAGATGGCACTGCTGACAGCCTCTTTTTCTATGGTCAGCCCTTAAGCAAAATCTATAGATACTATGGTGGCAAGGCCACTGGATGGGTATGGTGACCCCAACTCTCAGTTACCTATGAGGTAGCAGGCATAAAGGTGTATGGATACTATAGGGATTAATAGCACCATTGATATCACCATGCATGCAACCCCACCTATAAACACTAGATGGCAGTGCTGACAGCCTTTTTTTCTTTTCTACAGATAATTGAGTAACCGTGCCGTCAGTGGAAGTGGCTACCCGACTCTCATTACCAGTAACCTCAATGAAATGGTCATCAGTCAGTCAATGTACAAATCAAATGAGTATTCACTCCTAATATGTCCTCTAGCACACATAGAAGAGGATGCAATGCAATAGTGTGTGATTGGAAGCGCTGGGGATTCAGGCTTTACTCTATGTGATTTCTGCCATTGTAGCTCTGTTGCTACAGCCTTTACTTTGGGAACTTGACTCTGCGTGGTCATCTATGTTCAGCCCTATGGATGACATATGGATTAAAAGCACCATGCATGACACCTCATCTATAAACACTAGATGGCACTGCTGACAGCCTCTTTTTCTTTTCTACAGACAATTGAGTAACCGTGCCGTCAGTGGAAGTGGCTACCCGACTCTCATTACCAGTAACCTGAATGAAATGGTCATCAGTCAGTCAATGTACAAATCAAATGAGTATTCACTCCTAATATGTCAGCAGTGCCATCTATAAACACTAGATGGCACTGCTGACAGCCTCTTTTTCTTTTCTACAGACAATTGAGTAACCGTGCCGTCAGTGGAAGTGGCTACCCGACTCTCATTACCAGTAACCTGAATGAAATGGTCATCAGTCAGTCAATGTACAAATCAAATGAGTATTCACTCCTAATATGTCCTCTAGCACACATAGAAGAGGATGCAAAGCAATAGTGTGTGATTTGAAGCGCTGGGGATTCAGGCTTTACTCTATGTGATTTCTGCCATTGTAGCTCTGTTGCTACAGCCTTTACTTTGGGAACTTGACTCTGCGTGGTCATCTATGTTCAGCCCTATGGATGACATATGGATTAAAAGCACCATGCATGACACCTCATCTATAAACACTAGATGGCACTGCTGACAGCCTCTTTTTCTTTTCTACAGACAATTGAGTAACCGTGCCGTCAGTGGAAGTGGCTACCCGACTCTCATTACCAGTAACCTCAATGAAATGGTCATCAGTCAGTCAATGTACAAATCAAATGAGTAACCTCTTTTTCTTTTCTACAGACAATTGAGTAACCGTGCCGTCAGTGGAAGTGGCTACCCGACTCTCATTACCAGTAACCTGAATGAAATGGTCATCAGTCAGTCAATGTACAAATCAAATGAGTATTCACTCCTAATATGTCCTCTAGCAGACATAGAAGAGGATGCAATGCAATAGTGTGTGATTTGAAGCCCTGGGGATTCAGGCTTTACTCTATGTGATTTCTGCCATTGTAGCTCTGTTGCTACAGCCTTTACTTTGGGAACTTGACTCTGCGTGGTCATCTATGTTCAGCCCTATGGATGACATATGGATTAAAAGCACCATGCATGACACCTCATCTATAAACACTAGATGGCACTGCTGATAGCCTCTTTTTCTTTTCTACAGACAATTGAGTAACCGTGCCGTCAGTGGAAGTGGCTACCCGACTCTCATTACCAGTAACCTGAATGAAATGGTCATCAGTCAGTCAATGTACAAATCAAATGAGTATTCACTCCTAATATGTCAGCAGTGCCATCTATAAACACTAGATGGCACTGCTGACAGCCTCTTTTTCTTTTCTACAGATAATTGAGTAACCGTGCCGTCAGTGGAAGTGGCTACCCGACTCTCATTACCAGTAACCTGAATGAAATGGTCATCAGTCAGTCAATGTACAAATCAAATGAGTATTCAATCCTAATATGTCCTCTAGCAGACATAGAAGAGGATGCAATGCAATAGTGTGTGATTTGAAGCCCTGGGGATTCAGGCTTTACTCTATGTGATGTCTGCCATTGTAGCTCTGTTGCTACAGCCTTTACTTTGGGAACTTGACTCTGCGTGGTCATCTATGTTCAGCCCTATGGATGACATATGGATTAAAAGCACCATGCATGACACCTCATCTATAAACACTAGATGGCACTGCTGATAGCCTCTTTTTCTTTTCTACAGACAATTGAGTAACCGTGCCGTCAGTGGAAGTGGCTACCCGACTCTCATTACAGTAACCGTGCCGTCAGTGGAAGTGGCTACCCGACTCTCATTACCAGTAACCTCAATGAAATGGTCATCAGTCAGTCAATGTACAAATCAAATGAGTATTCAATCCTAATATGTCCTCTAGCAGACATAGAAGAGGATGCAATGCAATAGTGTGTGATTTGAAGCCCTGGGGATTCAGGCTTTACTCTATGTGATGTCTGCCATTGTAGCTCTGTTGCTACAGCCTTTACTTTGGGAACTTGACTCTGCGTGGTCATCTATGTTCAGCCCTATGGATGACATATGGATTAAAAGCACCATGCATGACACCTCATCTATAAACACTAGATGGCACTGCTGACAGCCTCTTTTTCTTTTCTACAGACAATTGAGTAACCGTGCCGTCAGTGGAAGTGGCTACCCGACTCTCATTACCAGTAACCTGAATGAAATGGTCATCAGTCAGTCAATGTACAAATCAAATGAGTATTCACTCCTAATATGTCAGCAGTGCCATCTATAAACACTAGATGGCACTGCTGACAGCCTCTTTTTCTTTTCTACAGATAATTGAGTAACCGTGCCGTCAGTGGAAGTGGCTACCCGACTCTCATTACCAGTAACCTGAATGAAATGGTCATCAGTCAGTCAATGTACAAATCAAATGAGTATTCAATCCTAATATGTCCTCTAGCAGACATAGAAGAGGATGCAATGCAATAGTGTGTGATTTGAAGCCCTGGGGATTCAGGCTTTACTCTATGTGATGTCTGCCATTGTAGCTCTGTTGCTACTGCCTTTACTTTGGGAACTTGACTCTGCGTGGTCATCTATGTTCAGCCCTATGGATGACATATGGATTAAAAGCACAATGCATGACACCTCATCTATAAACACTAGATGGCACTGCTGACAGCCTCTTTTTCTTTTCTACAGACAATTGAGTAACCGTGCCGTCAGTGGAAGTGGCTACCCGACTCTCATTACCAGTAACCTGAATGAAATGGTCATCAGTCAGTCAATGTACAAATCAAATGAGTATTCACTCCTATGCCAGCAGTGCCATCTATAAACACTAGATGGCACTGCTGACAGCCTCTTTTTCTTTTCTACAGACAATTGAGTAACCGTGCCGTCAGTGGAAGTGGCTACCCGACTCTCATTACCAGTAACCTGAATGAAATGGTCATCAGTCAGTCAATGTACAAATCAAATGAGTATTCACTCCTAATATGTCCTCTAGCACACATAGAAGAGGATGCAATGCAATAGTGTGTGATTTGAAGCCCTGGGGATTCAGGCTTTACTCTATGTGATTTCTGACATTCTAGCTGTGTGTGGTCATCTATGTTCAGCCCTATGGATGACATATGGATTAAAAGCACCATGCATGACACCTCATCTATAAACACTAGATGGCACTGCTGACAGCCTTTTTTTCTTTTCTACAGATAATTGAGTAACCGTGCCGTCAGTGGAAGTGGCTACCCGACTCTCATTACCAGTAACCTCAATGAAATGGTGATCAGTCAGTCAATGTACAAATCAAATGAGTATTCACTCCTAATATAGAAGAGGATGCAATGCAATAAATTAATATATAAAGAATTAAGTAAACTTTATTCCTTCAGTGAAAAAAAACGCTCAAAATCAGAATGGTCTTCTGGGGCTTTATCTGCTGACCTCATTCTCCCATCACCCACAATATGGAATCAGGTTGTTAAGTTTAAAACCATGCCCCTTTAATCAAGTTCTTTAATTAGAATCTTTACGCATTGATATCTATCTAAGACTCACCCATTGTTATAGACTGTGGGCCAGATTTATCATGACTCTGACGGCTCACTCCACTTTCACATATGGCTAAAATAAGTTTTAGCCAAGTCAGATTTATGATCGGCCCTTTAAGACTGTAATAAATGTGGTTTGACGGTAGCAGTTTATCCGTCAGTAAGCAGCTTTACAAAAGTCGCACATCTTTACGAAAATGTCGCACGTTTTTATGAAAAAGTCGCATGTTCTATTAAAAAGTCTCATAAGATAAGCATGGTCCTCACTGGAGTGAAATTGCCACTTTTTTGCGACTTTTTAAATAATCCCAATAGTAAATCTGTCTAGAAATTCATTTACATAAGAAAACACGCCCAATTTCAGAAAACTGGCGAGCATAGTGCAGAGCAGAAAAAAGTCGCAAAACCTAAAATATTGCGTCAGTGAGGACTATTAGGGCTCATGCACACGACCGTGTGCCGCCCGCATCAAGGACCCATTCACTTCAATGGGTCCAGGATCCAGGATATGAGTGCTACAGAGTGCTTCCATAGTGCTTCTGGCTGTGCCTCCACACTGCAAAAAACTTTAGTTTATAGCAAATGAATCATAATAAAATAGAAATTAATATATAAAGAATTAAGTAAACTTTATTCCTTCAGTGAAAGAAAACGCTCAAAATCAGAATGGTCTTCTCATGCTTTATCTGCTGACCTCATTTTACCATCACCCACAATATGGAATCAGGTTGTTAAGTTTAAAACCATGCCCCTTTAATCAAGTTCTCCAATTAGAATGTTTACACACTGATATTTATCTAAGACTCACCCATTGTTATAGACTGTGGGCCAGATTTATCATGACTCTGACGGCTCACTCCACTTTCACATATGGCTAAAGTAAGTTTTAGCCAAGTCAGATTTATGATCGGCCCTTTGAGACTGTAATAAATGTGGTTTGACGGTAGCAGTTTATCCGTCAGTAAGCAGCTTTACAAAAGTCGCACATCTTTATGAAAATGTCGCACGTTTTTATGAAAAAGTCGCATGTTCTATTAAAAAGTCTCATAAGATAAGCATGGTCCTCACTGGAGTGAAATTGCGACTTTTTTGCGACTTTTTAAATAATCCCAATAGTAAATCTGTCTAGAGATTCATTTACATAAGAAAACACGCCCAATTTCAGAAAACTGGCGAGCATAGTGCAGAGCAGAAAAAAGTCGCAAAACGTAAAATATTGCGTCAACAGTACCAGTGAGGACTATTAGGGCTCATGCACACGACCGTGTGCCGCCCGCATCAAGGACCCATTCACTTCAATGGGTCCAGGATCCGGGATATGAGTGCTACAGAGTGCTTCCATAGTGCTTCTGGCTGTGCCTCCGCACTGCAAAAAACTTTAGTTTATAGCAAATGAATCATAATAAAATAGAAATTAATATATAAAGAATTAAGTGAACTTTATTCCTTCAGTGAAAAAAAACGCTCAAAATCAGAATGGTCTTCTGATGCTTTATCTGCTGACCTCATTCTTCCATCACCCACAATATGGAATCAGGTTACGTTTAAAACCATGCCCCTTTAATCAAGTTGTCCAATTAGAATCTTTCCACACTGATATTTATCTAAGACTCACCCATTGTTATATAGACTGTGTGTCCAGGGTGCTCCCAGACAGTTTTTTGAACTTGCTGAAAAGGGAGCTCTCTAAACCTGTCTATGCTTTTTGGATAATTTTCCAACTTTTGCTATTTTCTTTTTGTGATTTACTTCATTTATAGATTTTGATTTTTTATATTCTTACATTTTGTCTATTGACAACTATTTCTGCAGTTTATTGTTTCGTTTCCAAAAGGGGAAATCTTTAGGATATTCAAGGAATAATCATGGAGTCTGTATCCAAAACGTAAGTACATGTATTTGTTATTAGTATGCATTTTAAAATAGACTAAAGTTGTATGTAAAATATGTGTTTTTGCTTTGATTCAAATTTTGAGGGCTAATGTTTTGTTTGATGATCTATACCAGTGGTGGGCAAACTTTTTGGTCAACTGAGCCAAGCTAGCTATTTGCGGTCCGCAGCACAGGCACGGCGCCCTTACATTCCTGGGCATGAGCCCAGAGTGTTTTTACATACTTTTATATGTACTTTCTTTTATTTGGATCTTGATTATTATTTCATTTTATCTTTATCATTTTTTACTTTTATTAAACTTGTGAGCACCGTGGGGATCTAAGCTCCTGGCAGAGTGTTGGGGCGGCATATTCTGAGCTCTATGTGTATATAATTGTAGCAATGGTCTATTGAGACCTGAAATCCCTATAGGGGTCCCTAACAAATGTTAAAATTTTTGTCTTTATTATTTAATGGACAAAACACACTATAAAGAAAAAACAATTCACTTTAAAATTATCAGTGTAACAGTGTACACGCGGGGTTGTGTGATTACAATTGCAAGGTGAGATAACATACACAGTATATTTGATGGGATCCCTTGATAGGGTATATCCCCCCCCCCCTAAATGTATGGGATGGTATTACCACTGGCAGTTACTAGTTCAAAATACTGACAGTGGATCAACTGCAGGGGCACTGGTGAGTATGTCTCTCCTGCCAATGTTCACTGCTATCTGGTCCCTAGATCAGGGTTACCAAGCAGCTAGCATAATTGCTGGTCCCCTATATTGGGTGGCTGTTTCTCTCAGCCGCAGGGCTAACACAATGTCACCAGTCTCCCTAGCCACTGTTTGACTCCTTTCTTGCACTGATTTCAAACTGCGCTCCTTCCTCTATTGCTGTGTCATAGAGGCATCAATTTCACTGTGGTCAAATTCCTATGCTGTCACACTCTCCTTATCTACTCGGCTGATTGCCGCCGCATGCTAGTAACAATTCCCTTACGCTGTACACTGCAGTGCCCCTGTAGTTGATCCACTGTCAGTATTTTGAACTAGTAACTGCCAGTGGTAATACCATCCCATACCTTTAGGGGGGAGGAGATATACCCTATCAAGGGATCCCATCAAATATACTGTGTATGTTATCTCACCTTGCAATTGTAATCACACAACCCCGCGTGTACACTGTTACACTGATAATTTTAAAGTGAATTGTTTTTTCTTTATAGTGTGTTTTGTCCATTAAATAATAAAGACAAAAATTTTAACATTTGTTAGGGACCCCTATATGGATTTCAGGTCTCAATAGACCATTGCTACAATTATATAAATATCCCGAGGGTCTCTAAAAGGGACTTTGATTAAACTATGTGTATATAAGCTCCTGTCAGTTCAGTTTGTGGAGGAAGGAGTTTTTTCCATTTCACAGTATGGGATATATAATTTACATCTTAATAGTACTGGTGTTTTTGCATGTGGCAATGCTCATGTTATTATCATGAAGTTGTATTATTCTAGCATGACACCTTCTAACAAAAAACTAGGAATTATCATATCTTAAAGGTGGCAAAATTTCACACTTATTCAGGGAGCGGTTTCTGTTCACACCTACCCCTCCCTATTGCAGTGGTGGGCCAAAAATACCAACCTTATTCCATCAGTGAAAACAAAAACAGAATTTATCTTGTGGGTCACCAAAACTTTAGTTTATTGCAATTAAATCATAATAAAATAGAAATTAATATATAAAAAAATTAAGTAAACTTTATTCCTTCAGTGAATAAAATCACTCATAATCTGAATGGTCTTCTGGGGCTTTATCTGCTGACCTCATTCTCCCCTCACCCCCAATATGGAACCAAGTTGCTAAGTTTAAAACATGCCCCTTTAATCAAGTTGTCCAATTAGAATATTTACACATTGATCTTTATCTAAGACATACACACATTGTTAAATAACTTGCTGTAAAAGCTGCTCTCTAAACCATTTATAGATCTTTTTGTGATTTATGTTTTGATTCCTATTGTGAGGGCTATTTTTTTTCTAAGGTCCTGGGGCAGGGGTTCCACAGGAATTAATGTGCAAAAAAAATAAAAAATTAATAAAAATAAACTATTTTTTTTGTCTTTAAACAGCAAAAACAGAACTCCACAGACATGCCCTGTCTGCTATAGACCACACAAGATTCTCTCAACACATCTGAAAAGAAAGTGTATGAGACTGAGCACAGATGAAGCCAGGAAAGCGGCATTAGAATCGGCCAAGAAGACCCTGGTCAATATAGCATCGAAGGGCACTACCATTTCTTACGATGAGATCATGTCTCTAGGATCTCTGGAAAAAGTTGTACCTTTTCTAGAGGACAGAGGCTTTATAATATCAGACAAGCCGGCTTCAAACAGGTATGTGCTACCTCATTGCCTATCGTCTCATGTGTGAGTCCATCCCAGTACCCAAATTCATATTTTATATTTTATATATTATAGGAATGTCAGACAAGAGATAACACCTACCTCTGTGTCTGCTGCCACCTCCACATTGCAAGCAGTGGCCTCTCAAGTACAGCCACTTCACACGGAAGACGACGAGGACACATTCCAACCTCAAGAAGATTTGGAGGTCGCACATGGCAATGTGGAGCCTGAAGAAGAAATTGAGGATGTGCCAGCCGAGACCGAGGACCAAGATATAGAAGAGAGAGACAGCATTCCAGAAGAAGACCACGAGGAAGGACAAGAAAGAAGACAAGATGAAGAAATTGAGGAAATTGATAACCTCGATAGTGAGACACAGAGGTCAGTGTTTTGCGACAGCCTATGTCTTCTCAGTATTGGTAAAATGTCTTTAGTCTAACTATTGCATTTTCCTTCTGAATTATAGAATCCTACAGACAAAATGGACAGTGAATACAAGAAAGAAGATGATGGCTGAAGGGTTGTACCAACGTCATTCATTAGACAACCCAATGCTGAAGGGCTTTGCCTCCTATCTGAAGGACACTTTGAAGGTCAATAATTATAAACAGGAGGTTGAAGATGTTGCAAGGTTCCTTTTTTACATGAACCCAAAGACCGTAAACCTACAGTTCGTGAAGGATGTGGAAAAGGCCAACGCCTTCTTTACCAAGCTGAGGGATTTGAATCTTGCAAACCAGACCATCTTCAACTACCTGAAACATGTCCGGAGGTTTATGACCTATCAGCTAAGATCCACCAACCTCTTTACCAAACATCCAAATTTGTATAAGTCCTGCGAATTCTTTCACAAGGTGACCGATGACATACAAAAGAGGTTGTCAAAGGGCATTTCTAGAGAGGTTGTCAGCAAACGGTGAGCTATTCTCTCTCTCTCTCTGTACATATATACATACAGTAATATATGCTTATTTTATATAGTAATATCATATGTATCTTATTTTTAGGTACCAGGCATTGACAACCACTTCAAAGACACCCCAGGAATGTCGCAGGCTTCTAGATGTGGCAAAACCATCATTCTCACAGTGTTTCAAGGATGTCCAAGGTAGAAACACTGATCGAGAAACATATCTAGAAATTCTTTATTATTTGGAGGCCCTGCTTATATTGAAACATCTACAACGACCAGGGGTAGTGCAAAATATGACCGTGAGTAACTTTTTCATCCTCTTTCTTTATTCTTATTGTTGGTTTGCTTTTGTGTCCATTAAACTTTTCTAACTCTTGGCTCTTAGGTTTCTGAGTGGAAAGAACGAATCTCCCACACATATAATGGGGAAGATCTTGCTATAGTCGGTGTTAAGTTACACAAGACAGCTTCACAACAAGTGGCTACTTTTGTACTAAACAAGGAGGAAGAAATGGTAAGCTTTCTCTAAGGTTATAGGTTAACATAATATTGAAATAAGGCATTTTAATAATTTCTCATGCCTTTTTTTTATAAACCCCCTCCCCCCCCCCACAGTGGTTTAAAGTCTACTTTGAAAAAGCTAGACCAAAGTTGCTACAGAAAGACTCTCCAAAGGATACATTCTTCATATCGACCTCTGGAAAAGAGATTTATAACGTTTCCAATGACATCATGCGGTACCACAAGAAGTAAGATTAAAAAAAAATCACTTATCATTTTCAAAGTGTAAATATAGTGTAATATCTTATGTGTTTACCATTTTCTTTTTAATCCTAGATTCAAACTTCCCAACATCTCTAGCCAGCTTGTCAGGAGGGTTTGTGAAACTTGGACCATTCCTCATTATTCAGACTCCGAAAAGAATATGTTTTCAAAATATCTGGCACATACCAACCTCACGGCCGAACGAAGCTATAGGGAGAAGACGCTAACGGATATTTGCCATGGCTACCAACTAGTAATACAAGCAGGGCAAGTGACGAGTGATGAGCCACAAGCCAGCACCTCAAGGTACTTGATTGTTGAAGTAAAAACAATTATTGCTCTGCAACCTTGATTACTAAGTAATTTGCATTTTATCTGTTTCCTATGCAGACATCTGGATCCAGAAGAACATCGAGAAAGCCAGGATGATCACAGTGAGCAAGACGAGGACATCACTTCCCAGAACACCTCAAGGTACTTGATTGTGGGAGTAAAAACAATTCTTGCTTTGCAATATTGATTGCTAAGCCCTTTGTGTTTTATATGTTTCCTATAAAGAAATCGGGATTCTGAAGATCGTCAGGCAAGCCAGGATGAAGACTCTACTTCAAAGGATGAGAACAGCAACGAAGACGAGGACATCACTTCCCAGGACACAATCAGTGACGAGGATGATACTGGCTGGACTTCAAGGTGAATAGACTGTCCAAATAATATCATTGTGTTTGCTAATGAGTGAATGCTTTCCATGATTGTATATTAACGTTCATTTATGTTTTATTGCAGAGCACCAACTCCCTCAGTGCCAGCGATGTCAACAAGGTCCTGTGGGAAAAGTCAGACAGCACCAGCAAGCTCTAGCAGGTAACTAAACCACACATTGATTTATTTTATTTATAATCACAAATTTTCCACTGAATGTTCTGATATCAGGTTATAAAAGACTGAATTGACTGTCCAAATAATATCTTTTTTTTTTTTTTGCTAATTAGTGGATGCTTTCTATCATTGCATATTAATGTTCATTTATGTTTTATTGCAGAGAAAAGACTCCCTCATTGCCAGCGCTCTCAACAAGGTCCCATGGGCAGAGGCAGACAGCACCAACAAGATCTAGCCGGTAACTATACCAAACATTGATTGATTTCATTTAGTGGATAATCACAAATCTTCCAGTGAATGTCCTGATATCAGGTTATAATGTTGGACTTTCTTCTTTCTTTTTCCTCAGAAGGACTAAATATTGCCGGAGAAGTACTCGACTTCGAAGATAACGACCTTCTATAGTCCAGCCAAGGGCTATATTTTACGCACTGTTTTATAAAAATACCAACAGTGTTTTGATGTTGTTTATGTTTTTTAGGTTTATGCTTTCTATGATTGCATATTAATGTTCATTTATGTTTTATTGCAGAGCAAAAACACCCTCATTGTCAGCGATGTGAACGAGGTCCGGGAGGCAGAGGCAGACAGCATCAGCAAGCTCTAGTATATACCAGACATTGATTGATTTTATTAGGTGCATAATCATAAATCTTCAAGTGGATGTTCTGATATCAGGTTGTAACGTTGGACTTTCTTCTTTCTTTCTTTTTCCTCAGAAGGACTGAAGATTGCGGGAGAAGTACTCAACTTTGAAGATGATAAGCTTCCATAGTCCAACCATGGACTATAATTTACGCGCTACGTTGTATACAAACGCACACTGTTTTACTGTAATATATGGACTACTTCCTATCCTGGGAACCCATCTGTTTAGGAAGTGCATGAAGCGCATAGCAGCGATGATGAGAGATCAAGACAACCCTGACAGAGGCCAAAATAAAGTTGGTCAATGATGTATCATGGTGCTTGCTATGAGGATCGCTGAGCTGTTATGAGACAAAAATGCAAGGAAAATATGATTGGGTTCCTAAGGAAAGACAGATTATTCATCTCTATCTATATTCATTTATTAGGTTACTATAGGTTACTGATGGGGTTTGATGAATAAATACAATTTCATTATTTTTGGCAATATGATAATGGGGTTTGTTGGGGGTTTGAGATAATGGTGTTTGTTTAATAAATGCACTTTCATAATTTTTTGGTGTCTTGGATAATGAGGATTGATCAATAAATATATTCTTTTTTATTAAACACTTTGTGTCTGGAAGTTTGTTAGGGCACATTTAGGATAATGGGTTTAGGTATATGGAGGGTCACTTTATGGAAATCTCGTAGCTCTATATCTCCTCTATTAACCCTGATAATATGAGCTTCCTAACCCCAAAGTTGGCTGCTGCACAGGACATCAATGGGGGGTCACTTTATGGAAATCTCTTCCCTGAAAATGTAAATCCTAGGCCTACTAAATAACCCCGAATTTGACCTGCTTCCATTCCTCAAAGGAAGAACCCACAGACAAGCTTCAGTGCTCATCCTGTACCCCCATATATCCTCTCTTAACCCTGAAAATATGAGCTTCCTAACCCCAAAGAAGGCTGCTGGACAGGACATCAATGGGGGGTCACTTTATGGAAATCTCTTTCCTAAAAAGGTAAATCCTAGGCCTACTAAATAACCCCAAATTTGACCTACTTCCATTCCTCAAAGGAAGTACCCACAGACAAGCTTTAGTGCCCATCCTGTATCCCCATATCTCCTCTATTAACCCTGCAAATATGAGCTTCCTAACCCCAAAGAGGGCTAGTTGAAAAGACATCAATGTGCGGTCACTTTATGGAAATCTCATCCCTGAAAAGGCAAATCCTAGGCCTACGAAATATCCCCGAATTTGACCTGCTTCCATTCCTCAAAGGAATAACCCACAGACAAGCTTCAGTGCTCATCCTGTACCCCCATATCTCCTTTATTAACCCTGAAAATATGAGCTTCCTAACCCCAAATAGGGTTGCTGGATAGGACATCAATGGGGGGTCACTTTATGGAAATCTCTTTCCTAAAAAGGTAAATCCAAGGCCTACTAAATAACCCCAAATTTGACCTGCTTCCATTCCTCAAAGGAAGGACCCACAGACAAGCTTTAGTGCCCATCCTGTACCCCCATATCTCCTCTATTTACCCTGCAAATATGAGCTTCCTAACCCCAAAGAGGGCTAGTGGAAAGGACATCAATGTGTGGTCACTTTATGGAAATCTCATCCCTGAAAAGGCAAATCCTAGGCCTACGAAATATCCCCGAATTTGACCAGCTTCCATTCCTCAAAGGAATAACCCACAGACAAGCTTCAGTGCTCATCCTGTACCCCCATATCTCCTTTATTAACCCTGAAAATATGAGCTTCCTAACCCCAAATAGGGTTGCTGGACAGGACATCAATGGGGGGTCACTTTATGGAAATCTCTTTCCTAAAAAGGTAAATCCAAGGCCTACTAAATAACCCCAAATTTGACCTGCTTCCATTCCTCAAAGGAAGGACCCACAGACAAGCTTTAGTGCCCATCCTGTACCCCCATATCTCCTCTATTTACCCTGCAAATATGAGCTTCCTAACCCCAAAGAGGGCTAGTGGAAAGGACATCAATGTGTGGTCACTTTATGGAAATCTCATCCCTGAAAAGGCAAATCCTAGGCCTACGAAATATCCCCGAATTTGACCTGCTTCCATTCCTCAAAGGAATAACCCACAGACAAGCTTCAGTGCTCATCCTGTACCCCCATATCTCCTTTATTAACCCTGAAAATATGAGCTTCCTAACCCCAAATAGGGTTGCTGGACAGGACATCAATGGGGGGTCACTTTATGGAAATCTCTTTCCTAAAAAGGTAAATCCAAGGCCTACTAAATAACCCCAAATTTGACCTGCTTCCATTCCTCAAAGGAAGGACCCACAGACAAGCTTTAGTGCCCATCCTGTACCCCCATATCTCCTCTATTTACCCTGCAAATATGAGCTTCCTAACCCCAAAGAGGGCTAGTGGAAAGGACATCAATGTGTGGTCACTTTATGGAAATCTCATCCCTGAAAAGGCAAATCCTAGGCCTACGAAATATCCCCGAATTTGACCTGCTTCCATTCCTCAAAGGAATAACCCACAGACAAGCTTCAGTGCTCATCCTGTACCCCCATATCTCCTCTATTTACCCTGCAAATATGAGCTTCCTAACCCCAAAGAGGGCTAGTGGAAAGGACATCAATGTGTGGTCACTTTATGGAAATCTCATCCCTGAAAAAGCAAATCCTAGGCCTTCGAAATATCCCCGAATTTGACCTGCTTCCATTCCTCAAAGGAATAACCCACAGACAAGCTTCAGTGCTCATCCTGTACCCCCATATCTCCTTTATTAACCCTGAAAATATGAGCTTCCTAACCCCAAAGAGGGCTAGTGGAAAGGACATCAATGTGTGGTCACTTTATGGAAATCTCATCCCTGAAAAGGCAAATCCTAGGCCTACGAAATATCCCCGAATTTGACCTGCTTCCATTCCTCAAAGGAATAACCCACAGACAAGCTTCAGTGCTCATCCTGTACCCCCATATCTCCTTTATTAACCCTGAAAATATGAGCTTCCTAACCCCAAATAGGGTTGCTGGACAGGACATCAATGGGGGGTCACTTTATGGAAATCTCTTTCCTAAAAAGGTAAATCCAAGGCCTACTAAATAACCCCAAATTTGACCTGCTTCCATTCCTCAGAGGAAGGACCCACAGACAAGCTTTAGTGCCCATCCTGTACCCCCATATCTCCTCTATTTACCCTGCAAATATGAGCTTCCTAACCCCAAAGAGGGCTAGTGGAAAGGACATCAATGTGTGGTCACTTTATGGAAATCTCATCCCTGAAAAAGCAAATCCTAGGCCTACGAAATATCCACGAATTTGACCTGCTTCCATTCCTCAAAGGAATAACCCACAGACAAGCTTCAGTGCTCATCCTGTACCCCCATATCTCCTTTATTAACCCTGAAAATATGAGCTTCCTAACCCCAAATAGGGTTGCTGGACAGGACATCAATGGGGGGTCACTTTATGGAAATCTCTTTCCTAAAAAGGTAAATCCAAGGCCTACTAAATAACCCCAAATTTGACCTGCTTCCATTCCTCAAAGGAAGGACCCACAGACAAGCTTTAGTGCCCATCCTGTACCCCCATATCTCCTCTATTTACCCTGCAAATATGAGCTTCCTAACCCCAAAGAGGGCTAGTGGAAAGGACATCAATGTGTGGTCACTTTATGGAAATCTCATCCCTGAAAAGGCAAATCCTAGGCCTACGAAATATCCCCGAATTTGACCTGCTTCCATTCCTCAAAGGAATAACCCACAGACAAGCTTCAGTGCTCATCCTGTACCCCCATATCTCCTCTATTTACCCTGCAAATATGAGCTTCCTAACCCCAAAGAGGGCTAGTGGAAAGGACATCAATGTGTGGTCACTTTATGGAAATCTCATCCCTGAAAAAGCAAATCCTAGGCCTTCGAAATATCCCCGAATTTGACCTGCTTCCATTCCTCAAAGGAATAACCCACAGACAAGCTTCAGTGCTCATCCTGTACCCCCATATCTCCTTTATTAACCCTGAAAATATGAGCTTCCTAACCCCAAAGAGGGCTAGTGGAAAGGACATCAATGTGTGGTCACTTTATGGAAATCTCATCCCTGAAAAAGCAAATCGAAGGCCTACGAAATATCCCCGAATTTGACCTGCTTCCATTCCTCAAAGGAATAACCCACAGACAAGCTTCAGTGCTCATCCTGTACCCCCATATCTCCTTTATTAACCCTGAAAATATGAGCTTCCTAACCCCAAATAGGGTTGCTGGACAGGACATCAATGGGGGGTCACTTTATGGAAATCTCTTTCCTAAAAAGGTAAATCCAAGGCCTACTAAATAACCCCAAATTTGACCTGCTTCCATTCCTCAAAGGAAGGACCCACAGACAAGCTTTAGTGCCTATCCTGTACCCCCATATCTCCTCTATTTACCCTGCAAATATGAGCTTCCTAACCCCAAAGAGGGCTAGTGGAAAGGACATCAATGTGTGGTCACTTTATGGAAATCTCATCCCTGAAAAGGCAAATCCTAGGCCTACGAAATATCCCCGAATTTGACCTGCTTCCATTCCTCAAAGGAATAACCCACAGACAAGCTTCAGTGCTCATCCTGTACCCCCATATCTCCTTTATTAACCCTGAAAATATGAGCTTCCTAACCCCAAATAGGGTTGCTGGACAGGACATCAATGGGGGGTCACTTTATGGAAATCTCTTTCCTAAAAAGGTAAATCCAAGGCCTACTAAATAACCCCAAATTTGACCTGCTTCCATTCCTCAAAGGAAGGACCCACAGACAAGCTTTAGTGCCCATCCTGTACCCCCATATCTCCTCTATTTACCCTGCAAATATGAGCTTCCTAACCCCAAAGAGGGCTAGTGGAAAGGACATCAATGTGTGGTCACTTTATGGAAATCTCATCCCTGAAAAAGCAAATCCTAGGCCTACGAAATATCCCCGAATTTGACCTGCTTCCATTCCTCAAAGGAATAACCCACAGACAAGCTTCAGTGCTCATCCTGTACCCCCATATCTCCTTTATTAACCCTGAAAATATGAGCTTCCTAACCCCAAATAGGGTTGCTGGACAGGACATCAATGGGGGGTCACTTTATGGAAATCTCTTTCCTAAAAAGGTAAATCCAAGGCCTACTAAATAACCCCAAATTTGACCTGCTTCCATTCCTCAAAGGAAGGACCCACAGACAAGCTTTAGTGCCCATCCTGTACCCCCATATCTCCTCTATTTACCCTGCAAATATGAGCTTCCTAACCCCAAAGAGGGCTAGTGGAAAGGACATCAATGTGTGGTCACTTTATGGAAATCTCATCCCTGAAAAGGCAAATCCTAGGCCTACGAAATATCCCCGAATTTGACCTGCTTCCATTCCTCAAAGGAATAACCCACAGACAAGCTTCAGTGCTCATCCTGTACCCCCATATCTCCTCTATTTACCCTACAAATATGAGCTTCCTAACCCCAAAGAGGGCTAGTGGAAAGGACATCAATTTGTGGTCACTTTATGGAAATCTCATCCCTGAAAAAGCAAATCCTAGGCCTTCGAAATATCCCCGAATTTGACCTGCTTCCATTCCTCAAAGGAATAACCCACAGACAAGCTTCAGTGCTCATCCTGTACCCCCATATCTCCTTTATTAACCCTGAAAATATGAGCTTCCTAACCCCAAAGAGGGCTAGTGGAAAGGACATCAATGTGTGGTCACTTTATGGAAATCTCATCCCTGAAAAGGCAAATCCTAGGCCTACGAAATATCCCCGAATTTGACCTGCTTCCATTCCTCAAAGGAATAACCCACAGACAAGCTTCAGTGCTCATCCTGTACCCCCATATCTCCTCTATTTACCCTGCAAATATGAGCTTCCTAACCCCAAAGAGGACTAGTGGAAAGGACATCAATGTGTGGTCACTTTATGGAAATCTCATCCCTGAAAAAGCAAATCCTAGGCCTTCGAAATATCCCCGAATTTGACCTGCTTCCATTCCTCAAAGGAATAACCCACAGACAAGCTTCAGTGCTCATCCTGTACCCCCATATCTCCTTTATTAACCCTGAAAATATGAGCTTCCTAACCCCAAAGAGGGCTAGTGGAAAGGACATCAATGTGTGGTCACTTTATGGAAATCTCATCCCTGAAAAAGCAAATCCTAGGCCTACGAAATATCCCCAAATTTGACCTGCTTCCATTCCTCAAAGGAATAACCCACAGACAAGCTTCAGTGCTCATCCTGTACCCCCATATCTCCTTTATTAACCCTGAAAATATGAGCTTCCTAACCCCAAATAGGGTTGCTGGACAGGACATCAATGGGGGGTCACTTTATGGAAATCTCTTTCCTAAAAAGGTAAATCCAAGGCCTACTAAATAACCCCAAATTTGACCTGCTTCCATTCCTCAAAGGAAGGACCCACAGACAAGCTTTAGTGCCCATCCTGTACCCCCATATCTCCTCTATTTACCCTGCAAATATGAGCTTCCTAACCCCAAAGAGGGCTAGTGGAAAGGACATCAATGTGTGGTCACTTTATGGAAATCTCATCCCTGAAAAGGCAAATCCTAGGCCTACGAAATATCCCCGAATTTGACCTGCTTCCATTCCTCAAAGGAATAACCCACAGACAAGCTTCAGTGCTCATCCTGTACCCCCATATCTCCTCTATTTACCCTGCAAATATGAGCTTCCTAACCCCAAAGAGGGCTAGTGGAAAGGACATCAATGTGTGGTCACTTTATGGAAATCTCATCCCTGAAAAAGCAAATCCTAGGCCTTCGAAATATCCCCGAATTTGACCTGCTTCCATTCCTCAAAGGAATAACCCACAGACAAGCTTCAGTGCTCATCCTGTACCCCCATATCTCCTTTATTAACCCTGAAAATATGAGCTTCCTAACCCCAAATAGGGTTGCTGGACAGGACATCAATGGGGGGTCACTTTATGGAAATCTCTTTCCTAAAAAGGTAAATCCAAGGCCTACTAAATAACCCCAAATTTGACCTGCTTCCATTCCTCAAAGGAAGGACCCACAGACAAGCTTTAGTGCCCATCCTGTACCCCCATATCTCCTCTATTTACCCTGCAAATATGAGCTTCCTAACCCCAAAGAGGGCTAGTGGAAAGGACATCAATGTGTGGTCACTTTATGGAAATCTCATCCCTGAAAAGGCAAATCCTAGGCCTACGAAATATCCCCGAATTTGACCTGCTTCCATTCCTCAAAGGAATAACCCACAGACAAGCTTCAGTGCTCATCCTGTACCCCCATATCTCCTCTATTTACCCTGCAAATATGAGCTTCCTAACCCCAAAGAGGGCTAGTGGAAAGGACATCAATGTGTGGTCACTTTATGGAAATCTCATCACTGAAAAAGCAAATCCTAGGCCTTCGAAATATCCCCGAATTTGACCTGCTTCCATTCCTCAAAGGAATAACCCACAGACAAGCTTCAGTGCTCATCCTGTACCCCCATATCTCCTTTATTAACCCTGAAAATATGAGCTTCCTAACCCCAAAGAGGGCTAGTGGAAAGGACATCAATGTGTGGTCACTTTATGGAAATCTCATCCCTGAAAAGGCAAATCCTAGGCCTACGAAATATCCCCGAATTTGACCTGCTTCCATTCCTCAAAGGAATAACCCACAGACAAGCTTCAGTGCTCATCCTGTACCCCCATATCTCCTTTATTAACCCTGAAAATATGAGCTTCCTAACCCCAAATAGGGTTGCTGGACAGGACATCAATGGGGGGTCACTTTATGGAAATCTCTTTCCTAAAAAGGTAAATCCAAGGCCTACTAAATAACCCCAAATTTGACCTGCTTCCATTCCTCAAAGGAAGGACCCACAGACAAGCTTTAGTGCCCATCCTGTACCCCCATATCTCCTCTATTTACCCTGCAAATATGAGCTTCCTAACCCCAAAGAGGGCTAGTGGAAAGGACATCAATGTGTGGTCACTTTATGGAAATCTCATCCCTGAAAAGGCAAATCCTAGGCCTACGAAATATCCCCGAATTTGACCTGCTTCCATTCCTCAAAGGAATAACCCACAGACAAGCTTCAGTGCTCATCCTGTACCCCCATATCTCCTTTATTAACCCTGAAAATATGAGCTTCCTAACCCCAAAGAGGGCTAGTGGAAAGGACATCAATGTGTGGTCACTTTATGGAAATCTCATCCCTGAAAAAGCAAATCCAAGGCCTACGAAATATCCCCGAATTTGACCTGCTTCCATTCCTCAAAGGAATAACCCACAGACAAGCTTCAGTGCTCATCCTGTACCCCCATATCTCCTTTATTAACCCTGAAAATATGAGCTTCCTAACCCCAAATAGGGTTGCTGGACAGGACATCAATGGGGGGTCACTTTATGGAAATCTCTTTCCTAAAAAGGTAAATCCAAGGCCTACTAAATAACCCCAAATTTGACCTGCTTCCATTCCTCAAAGGAAGGACCCACAGACAAGCTTTAGTGCCCATCCTGTACCCCCATATCTCCTCTATTTACCCTGCAAATATGAGCTTCCTAACCCCAAAGAGGGCTAGTGGAAAGGACATCAATGTGTGGTCACTTTATGGAAATCTCATCCCTGAAAAGGCAAATCCTAGGCCTACGAAATATCCCCGAATTTGACCTGCTTCCATTCCTCAAAGGAATAACCCACAGACAAGCTTCAGTGCTCATCCTGTACCCCATATCTCCTTTATTAACCCTGAAAATATGAGCTTCCTAACCCCAAATAGGGTTGCTGGACAGGACATCAATGGGGGGTCACTTTATGGAAATCTCTTTCCTAAAAAGGTAAATCCAAGGCCTACTAAATAACCCCAAATTTGACCTGCTTCCATTCCTCAAAGGAAGGACCCACAGACAAGCTTTAGTGCCCATCCTGTACCCCCATATCTCCTCTATTTACCCTGCAAATATGAGCTTCCTAACCCCAAAGAGGGCTAGTGGAAAGGACATCAATGTGTGGTCACTTTATGGAAATCTCATCCCTGAAAAAGCAAATCCTAGGCCTACGAAATATCCCCGAATTTGACCTGCTTCCATTCCTCAAAGGAATAACCCACAGACAAGCTTCAGTGCTCATCCTGTACCCCCATATCTCCTTTATTAACCCTGAAAATATGAGCTTCCTAACCCCAAATAGGGTTGCTGGACAGGACATCAATGGGGGGTCACTTTATGGAAATCTCTTTCCTAAAAAGGTAAATCCAAGGCCTACTAAATAACCCCAAATTTGACCTGCTTCCATTCCTCAAAGGAAGGACCCACAGACAAGCTTTAGTGCCCATCCTGTACCCCCATATCTCCTCTATTTACCCTGCAAATATGAGCTTCCTAACCCCAAAGAGGGCTAGTGGAAAGGACATCAATGTGTGGTCACTTTATGGAAATCTCATCCCTGAAAAGGCAAATCCTAGGCCTACGAAATATCCCCGAATTTGACCTGCTTCCATTCCTCAAAGGAATAACCCACAGACAAGCTTCAGTGCTCATCCTGTACCCCCATATCTCCTCTATTTACCCTACAAATATGAGCTTCCTAACCCCAAAGAGGGCTAGTGGAAAGGACATCAATGTGTGGTCACTTTATGGAAATCTCATCCCTGAAAAAGCAAATCCTAGGCCTTCGAAATATCCCCGAATTTGACCTGCTTCCATTCCTCAAAGGAATAACCCACAGACAAGCTTCAGTGCTCATCCTGTACCCCCATATCTCCTTTATTAACCCTGAAAATATGAGCTTCCTAACCCCAAATAGGGTTGCTGGACAGGACATCAATGGGGGGTCACTTTATGGAAATCTCTTTCCTAAAAAGGTAAATCCAAGGCCTACTAAATAACCCCAAATTTGACCTGCTTCCATTCCTCAAAGGAAGGACCCACAGACAAGCTTTAGTGCCCATCCTGTACCCCCATATCTCCTCTATTTACCCTGCAAATATGAGCTTCCTAACCCCAAAGAGGGCTAGTGGAAAGGACATCAATGTGTGGTCACTTTATGGAAATCTCATCCCTGAAAAGGCAAATCCTAGGCCTACGAAATATCCCCGAATTTGACCTGCTTCCATTCCTCAAAGGAATAACCCACAGACAAGCTTTAGTGCTCATCCTGTACCCCCATATCTCCTCTATTTACCCTGCAAATATGAGCTTCCTAACCCCAAAGAGGGCTAGTGGAAAGGACATCAATGTGTGGTCACTTTATGGAAATCTCATCCCTGAAAAAGCAAATCCTAGGCCTTCGAAATATCCCCGAATTTGACCTGCTTCCATTCCTCAAAGGAATAACCCACAGACAAGCTTCAGTGCTCATCCTGTACCCCCATATCTCCTTTATTAACCCTGAAAATATGAGCTTCCTAACCCCAAATAGGGTTGCTGGACAGGACATCAATGGGGGGTCACTTTATGGAAATCTCTTTCCTAAAAAGGTAAATCCAAGGCCTACTAAATAACCCCAAATTTGACCTGCT
>NW_024401165.1:105000-109550 GCF_905171765.1 Bufo bufo
TCCCCTTCTACCATCCCTGCAAGTCTTGGATCCCTAGCTTGAAAGAAGGGCTCTGGGCTGAACTTCCATGATTCAGGGGGACTTTGTGCAAAATGTATCCAGGGGCTATGGAAGTCAAATCGGGTAACATTTTCCGATTTTGCCCCTCTGCCATTCATGGAGGGAAGATGGTACAGACAAGCTGGAGGTCTCCTCTTGGAGCCCAAGTCCCCTTCTACCATCCCTGCAAGTCTGGGATCCCTAGCTTGAAAGAGGGCCGCTGGGCTGAACTTCCATGATTCAGGGGGACTTTGTGCAAAATGTATCCAGGGGTTATGGAAGTCAAATCGGGTAACATTTTCCGATTTTGCCCCTCTGCCATTCATGGAGGGAAGATGGTACAGACAAGCTGGAGGTGTCCTCTTGGAGCCCAAGTCCCCTTCTACCATCCCTGCAAGTCTGGGATCCCTAGCTTGAAAGAAGGGCTCTGGGCTGAACTTCCATGATTCAGGGGGACTTTGTGCAAAATGTATCCAGGGGTTATGGAAGTCAAATCGGGTAACATTTTCCGATTTTGCCCCTCTGCCATTCATGGAGGGAAGATGGTACAGACAAGCTGGAGGTGTCCTCTTGGAGCCCAAGTCCCCTTCTACCATCCCTGCAAGTCTGGGATCCCTACCTTGAAAGGGGGCCGCTGGGCTGAACTTCCATGATTCAGGGGGACTTTGTGCAAAATGTATCCGGGGGCTATGGAAGTCAAATCGGGTAACAAGGTCCGACTTTGACCCGCCGGGCTGAACTTCCATAAGGATGTCCGTTTGGCCGTTTTGAGAAAGAGAACCAGCTATGAGATCAAACCTGGCTGTCTCTTACCGACAGCAGTTCCAGAGGCTGGGCATGACGGCTCGAGACCCCTGGGTCTCAGCGTCATGTGACACGAGAGGGGGCCCCCCTTTCCAACACCTCCCGGAAGAAGGTAGAGAGACCCTGGGGGGTGGACAGGGTGATTTGATCCCACCATCAGTTCCATGACATCCGAGGTGTCGGCTGGGAGGCAAGACTTCCACAGATTCAGGGGGGATTTTTGGAAATGTCTGCCCAGGAAAGGAGCACCGTAGGCGGGTAAGAATTTCTGATTTCCCCCCTCTGCCATTCCCAGAGGGAAGGTGGTACAGACAAGCTGGCGGTCTCCTCTGGGAGCCCAAGTCCCCTTCTACCATCCCTGCAAGTCTCGGCCTCCTAGCTCCAAGGGAAGCCGCCGGGCTGAACTTCCATGGATGAGGGGGACTTTGTGAAAAATGTATCCAGGGGTTATGGAAGTCAAATCGGGTAACATTTTCCGATTTTGCCCCTCTGCCATTCATGGAGGGAAGATGGTACAGACAGGCTGGAGGTCTCCTCTTGGAGCCCAAGTCCCCCTCTACCATCCCTGCAAGTCTTGGATCCCTAGCTTGAAAGGGGAACGCTGGGCTGAACTTCCATGATTCAGGGGGACTTTGTGAAAAATGTATCCAGGGGTTATGGAAGTCAAATCGGGTAACATTTTCCGATTTTGCCCCTCTGCCATTCATGGAGGGAAGATGGTACAGACAAGCTGGAGGTGTCCTCTTGGAGCCCAAGTCCCCTTCTACCATCCCTGCAAGTCTGGGATCCCTAGCTTGAAAGAAGGGCTCTGGGCTGAACTTCCATGATTCAGGGGGACTTTGTGCAAAATGTATCCAGGGGCTATGGAAGTCAAATCGGGTAACATTTTCCGATTTTGCCCCTCTGCCATTCATGGAGGGAAGATGGTACAGACAAGCTGGAGGTGTCCTCTTGGAGCCCAAGTCCCCTTCTACCATCCCTGCAAGTCTGGGATCCCTACCTTGAAAGGGGGCCGCTGGGCTGAACTTCCATGATTCAGGGGGACTTTGTGCAAAATGTATCCGGGGGCTATGGAAGTCAAATCGGGTAACAAGGTCCGACTTTGACCCGCCGGGCTGAACTTCCATAAGGATGTCCGTTTGGCCGTTTTGAGAAAGAGAACCAGCTATGAGATCAAACCTGGCTGTCTCTTACCGACAGCAGTTCCAGAGGCTGGGCATGACGGCGCGAGACCCCTGGGTCTCAGCGTCATGTGACACGAGAGGGGGCCCCCCTTTCCAACACCTCCCGGAAGAAGGTAGAGAGACCCTGGGGGGTGGACAGGGTGATTTGATCCCACCATCAGTTCCATGACATCCGAGGTGTCGGCTGGGAGGCAAGACTTCCACAGATTCAGGGGGGATTTTTGGAAATGTCTGCCCAGGAAAGGAGCACCGTAGGCGGGTAAGAATTTCTGATTTCCCCCCTCTGCCATTCCCAGAGGGAAGGTGGTACAGACAAGCTGGCGGTCTCCTCTGGGAGCCCAAGTCCCCTTCTACCATCCCTGCAAGTCTTGGATCCCTAGCTCCAAGGGAAGCCGCGGGCTGAACTTCCATGGATGAGGGGGACTTTGTGAAAAATGTATCCAGGGGTTATGGAAGTCAAATCGGGTAACATTTTCCGATTTTGCCCCTCTGCCATTCATGGAGGGAAGATGGTACAGACAAGCTGGAGGTCTCCTCTTGGAGCCCAAGTCCCCTTCTACCATCCCTGCAAGTCTTGGATCCCTAGCTTGAAAGGGGACCGCTGGGCTGAACTTCCATGATTCAGGGGGACTTTGTGCAAAATGTATCCAGGGGTTATGGAAGTCAAATCGGGTAACATTTTCCGATTTTGCCCCTCTGCCATTCATGGAGGGAAGATGGTACAGACAAGCTGGAGGTCTCCTCTTGGAGCCCAAGTCCCCTTCTACCATCCCTGCAAGTCTGGGATCCCTAGCTTGAAAGAAGGGCTCTGGGCTGAACTTCCATGATTCAGGGGGACTTTGTGAAAAATGTATCCAGGGGTTATGGAAGTCAAATCGGGTAACATTTTCCGATTTTGCCCCTCTGCCATTCATGGAGGGAAGATGGTACAGACAAGCTGGAGGTCTCCTCTTGGAGCCCAAGTCCCCTTCTACCATCCCTGCAAGTCTGGGATCCCTAGCTTGAAAGAGGGCCGCTGGGCTGAACTTCCATGATTCAGGGGGACTTTGTGCAAAATGTATCCAGGGGTTATGGAAGTCAAATCGGGTAACATTTTCCGATTTTGCCCCTCTGCCATTCATGGAGGGAAGATGGTACAGACAAGCTGGAGGTCTCCTCTTGGAGCCCAAGTCCCCTTCTACCATCCCTGCAAGTCTTGGATCCCTAGCTTGAAAGAAGGGCTCTGGGCTGAACTTCCATGATTCAGGGGGACTTTGTGCAAAATGTATCCAGGGGCTATGGAAGTCAAATCGGGTAACATTTTCCGATTTTGCCCCTCTGCCATTCATGGAGGGAAGATGGTACAGACAAGCTGGAGGTCTCCTCTTGGAGCCCAAGTCCCCTTCTACCATCCCTGCAAGTCTGGGATCCCTAGCTTGAAAGGGGAACGCTGGGCTGAACTTCCATGATTCAGGGGGACTTTGTGCAAAATGTATCCAGGGGCTATGGAAGTCAAATCGGGTAACATTTTCCGATTTTGCCCCTCTGCCATTCATGGAGGGAAGATGGTACAGACAAGCTGGAGGTCTCCTCTTGGAGCCCAAGTCCCCTTCTACCATCCCTGCAAGTCTGGATCCCTAGCTTGAAAGAAGGCTCTGGGCTGAACTTCCATGATTCAGGGGGACTTTGTGCAAAATGTATCCAGGGGTTATGGAAGTCAAATCGGGTAACATTTTCCGATTTTGCCCCTCTGCCATTCATGGAGGGAAGATGGTACAGACAAGCTGGAGGTCTCCTCTTGGAGCCCAAGTCCCCTTCTACCATCCCTGCAAGTCTGGGATCCCTACCTTGAAAGGGGGCCGCTGGGCTGAACTTCCATGATTCAGGGGGACTTTGTGCAAAATGTATCCGGGGGCTATGGAAGTCAAATCGGGTAACATTTTCCGATTTTGCCCCGCCGGGCTGAACTTCCATAAGTATGTCCGTTTGGCCGTTTTGAGAAAGAGAACCAGCTATGAGATCAAACCTGGCTGTCTCTTACCGACAGCAGTTCCAGAGGCTGGGCATGACGGCTCGAGACCCCTGGGTCTCAGCGTCATGTGACACGAAAGGGGGCCCCCCTTTCCAACACCTCCCGGAAGAAGGTAGAGAGACCCTGGGGGGTGGACAGGGTGATTTGATCCCACCATCAGTTCCATGACATCCGAGGTGTCGGCTGGGAGGCAAGACTTCCACAGGTTCAGGGGGGATTTTTGGAAATGTCTGCCCAGGAAAGGAGCACCGTAGGCGGGTAAGAATTTCTGATTTCCCCCCTCTGCCATTCCCAGAGGGAAGGTGGTACAGACAAGCTGGAGGTCTCCTCTGGGAGCCCAAGTCCCCTTCTACCATCCCTGCAAGTCTTGGATCCCTAGCTCCAAGGGAAGCCGCTGGGCTGAACTTCCATGAAGGAGGGGGACTTTGTGAAAAATGTATCCAGGGGTTATGGAAGTCAAATCGGGTAACATTTTCCGATTTTGCCCCTCTGCCATTCATGGAGGGAAGATG